>NW_024962290.1:185936-239865 GCF_019238085.1 Lagopus leucura
AAAAAATAGGAGAGGAGAGGAGAGGAGAGGAGAGGAGAGGAGAGGAGAGGAGAGGAGAGGAGAGGAGATGCAGCCTTTCAGTACTTAAAGGGAGCCTACAAACAGGAGGGGAATCAACTCTTTGGAAGGGTAGATAACAGCAGGACTAGGGAAATGGTTTTAAGTTGAGGGAGGGAAGATTTAGGTTGGATGTCAGGGGGAAGTTCTTTACTATGAGAGTTGTGAGGTGCTGGAACAGCTGCCCAGAGAGGCTGTGGATGCCCCGTCCATCCCTGGAGGTGTTCAAGGCCAGGTTGGATGGGGCCCTGGGCAGCCTGGTCTGGTATGAAATGGGTGGCCCTGCATGGGGCAGGGTGGTTGGGGATTCATGATGCTTGAGTTGCCTTCCAACCCTGGCCATTCTGTGATTCTGTCATTCTGTGAGAGAGCTACACAGCTCACATGGAGCAGAGCAAAGCTGAGAAGGAGCTCAGAAAGTGAGAATGAGGCGTGAGGGACTTCCCAGTGATGGGGGCTGCTGGAAACCTCCAGGATCACCTTTGCTGTATGGGGTAAAGTTGGGAGAAGGAGCTATGCAGAGAAGCCTAGAAGGAATTTTTAAATGACTCTTGCAAACGTTTCCCCAACAAAAACCCCTTTAGTCCCAGGGTGCCTGGCCACTTGTGTGAAGCCAAGGGTAACATTTGTGCATGTGGAGCTATAAAGAAATATGTTTATTTTTCAGCACGTTTGCTGAAACGCTGTGTGCTGGGTGGGGAGCAGAGCTTTCCCGATGCCAGCAGGGCACTGCCAGCTTACACCAGCTCCAAACCCCCCAGAGCCCACATGTGACCACATCTCCTTCCCCAGGACACCCACATCACTTCTGAGCAGCCACAATTTTGGGCCCAAAGCACACGCATGGTTAAGCAGAGGAATGAGAGGAGGGGTGGGTGTGATGCTTGTGTCAGAGCAGCAGCAAAGCATGGGAGCAAGCGGCCTGGAGCAGAATGAGGAGCTCCCTGGCACCCTGCACAGGGCAAAAGCTTTTGTCATGATTTAAAACAAGCAAATGTGTTCCCACCACTCCCATGACATGCAGGGAAGTATCCTGCTGGGATCAAGGCTATCTTTGGGCTGATTTCCACCTGAGGGTCCCTGGGAGACTGCACCAGCAATGACAGTGTTAGCTCATGGTTTCTTGTTAAACACATCTGAATGGAGACATTTACTTAGGATTTCACATTATTAACAGCCACAGCGGGAAAAGGTCGGGGAAAGGAAAAAGCCCATGTTATTTCCCAGGGGAGACACTGAGCAAGAGGATGCTGCTGGGGTTTCCTCCAGCAGCTCCATAACAAAGGGGAACTTTCCACATTAAAACACCCGAGGAAAGAAGCATCCAAAAAATCCCTGGAAGGAGGGGAGGCCTTGGCAGCGGGGAACCACCATCCAAAGGTGAGCAGGATGCAGCCACGTGGGGCTGGGATGCCCAGATATGGTGCTGCAGAGCCCGGGTACCACTGGCAGCACGCAGCCGTTCATCACCAGCGCCCGAGGCTGTGATGTGAGAGGATTAATTACTTTTTACACACCGTTCAGCGCAGGGCTGAGCACGATCATGCATTATTCATGCATTCAATAACACAGCTGATTTATTAATGAGGAGGTCAGACTCCCTGGAAACGAAGGCTTGTTGTAAAATCACTTCGAGCGTTTCAGAGGAGCTGCTGGAGCGGAGCCGGCGCGGAGCCACAGCTCTGGGACGAGGACGACACGCAGAGCTGCCCTGTTCCTTCCAGCCCATTAATCCCCGCGCTGCTTCGGAGGCGCACGTTCCTGCTCCAGCACGGGCAGACAGCCGTGCAGATGTAATGCGGGAGCCGGAGGAGCAGAGCGGGTCCATAGGGGCGGCTTCCCGGCCGCCTCCTCCCTGCTGCAGCCATGGAGGACCTGGGGAGCCAAAGAGACCCAGAGCAGACACATCAGCATCTGGGCCTCGCAGGGAAACGGGAGGAGAACGCAGGCAGCCAACTCCTCCCTCCTGCTGGCTCAGTGGGAAGAGCTGGAGCCACCTTCAAAGCAAATGAAGGGAAGGAAATCTGTGCTGCAGGAGCTGCTTTCCCCGTGGTCACTCCCGGGGTCTGACGGCCCACCTATCTCTCCGTATTGAATTTGTCTCCTATTTGGGAGATCTTTTCCTCTCCTTGTCTCTCTCGGAGCTGCACAATCACAGAGGGGTGGATGGGGGGTGGCGGGTGGACAAAGCGAGGTTCAGGCAGCAAACAGAAGGGCGATGGCTGGGATGATTTGGAGCAGGATGGGACTTCTCCTGCTTTGTCATTGCAAATTATTGTTGGTGTGGTAGGAATGAGGCAGCAGCACGGGGCAGGGCATTGCTACTGTTTTGCGCTTGCTCCTCCATGGAGCAGAAGACAGCCAGCAGCAGCGGGGAGATGATCTGGAACCCGCAAGAAAGCTTCTCCCAATGCTGAGGAGCACTGAGGGCAGGAGAAGCCCTGGTGCCGCACTGGGGGCAATGGATCAGCACAGCTGGCGGCTGTCTCTGCTCTGATCAGCCCGCACACACTGTGCTTGGAGAGGGCCAGCAGAAATCAAGAGAAAACAAAGCAAGAATCAAACAGCAGCACGGCTGGGGCACCGCTCAGCCCGGCCTCGCATTGCAAACCGAGGAGGGAAGGGCTGGGGGAGCGGGGTAACGATAAGGAGGAGTGAGGGAAGGGACACACAGCCTCGGGTGCCAACATGAGGCGGGGATGCAGGTGTCCTGCCCCGGGAGCAGCTCAGCCCCTGCAGATGCTGCCCTGCATGCCCCAGGCAGGAGTGGGCGTCACTCCATGCCGACATCCTGAATGGTGTCAAGATTCCCAGGCCCCAGTGCTTGGGGCTGTGGAGAAGAAACCGCTTTGATCATCACTAATTACTGCTGCTGGGCTGACAGCACTCTGCTGTCCCACCCCCAGCTCAGCTGTGCCCGCCCACGTTCCCCCATCGCCCCACGCTGCAGCGGGTTTGTAGGTGCTGCCGGTGGGGCTGCAGCGCCACATCCACCTTCAGCTGGGCAGACGGACAGACAGACAGTACCAGCAGTGTGCCCCACAGCCCGGGGTATGACAGAGGTCCTGGAGCACCACTGCTCCAAACTGCAGGGATTAAACCCTCAACGCACATCCTCCTCGATGCTTTTTATTCCCCCTAAATTGCAAAGGCGCTGCCAGGTCCCCGAGTTCCCGCTGAAAAACACAATTCGGCTGAACAGAAGCAAAAGCAGAGAACGCCCACACCCTGCTCTTGCTCCTGTTTATCTCCAAAGCTTTTCTTTAAAAAAAAAGAAAAAAGAAAAAAGAGAAGAAAACTAAAACACGCCTTCCCTCAATGTGGAGGAGTGCTGCAGCCGAATGTGGAGATGGGAGATGGAGTGTGGAGGGCAGCGCTGCGATGCAGTGCCCCTGGCCATGGGCTCAGAGGCTGCCTGCCGCGGGACCTGAGATTTGTTTGTGAGCATGGGAAGCCAGGTGGCAGAGCAGGCAGGAACACTAATGGGCTTCCCAGGCAGTTGATGTTATGCTTTAAAAAAAAAAAAAAAAAAAAAATCTCATTTTTCAGATGCTTTAGAGAGAAAAACAGTCCATGCTCCACTGGGGAAAGGAGCTCGGTGCAGTGACCGTCCTGAACCAGGGTATGCCAGGGGAGCAGGGATGCTCTGTGCCCATTGCATGGCTGCGGGCAGAAGGCAGGACCAGGTCCCACCTTCACCCTTCTTCCCCCAGCCCTGCTGCCCCCCCAGAGCCGGCCTCATTTTGGAGATGGATAGAAACGGGGCAGTGTGTGTCAACCACATCAGCGCTGTCTGGCAGGTACTCACGGCTGCATGCACGTTACCTCTTCTTGTTTGCTCCCTGGTGCAGCTCAGGCTGCTGGTTATGATTTATTAATCTCTACACAGGTTTATATTTGGCTCCAAGAGCGTCTGCAGCCGCGTGCAAAGAGCGTTGGGTGCCGGGCGCTGTCAGTCTGCACCAAGTGGGGCTGGGACAGGGCTGGGATGGGACCATGGGGCTCTGCTTACGGGAAACGTGATTGAGATCTTCCCCATCCAGGAGCCTCAGACGATGGGCTGGAGTGAACCTGTTCCCTTCTGCTGTTTGTTCAGGAGAGCTGGGAGGCTTCTGAAGGGAGCCAAGCGCTCAAAGGGCCTTTGACAACATGAATCGAGGTCTCTGAGCAAAGAAATGCTGCATTTTTTTCCTTCTGCTCCTTGGACAGCTGCAGCCAGCATCTGGCAGACATTCGTGCAACCTTGATGCACAATGGGGAGAGAAGGGGAGAGAAGGAAGGTTCTTCCCTAACAAGCCTCCCTTAGCCACGGCGATGTTCGCAGCACAAAGCAGACGTCCAGGGGCAGCCGAGGGAGCGACTGCATGAGGAAACGCTTCATAGTTTCCAGCTCTGTTCTAAATTAGGCACTTAACCTTTTCAAACACATCTGATGGTGGTTGCAGTGCAACCCGCTTTGTGCACGGCCCAGGGCCGCGCTGTGAGGAGCACTTGCATGAGGAAATCCAGCAGGCAAGGTTTGCAGGGGAGAGGATCAGAACGCACACGGATATTGTGAGGCCATTTGTTACCTAGAGGCACACTGGTGGGGCCAGGGGCAGTGGGGATGTTGTCCACCCCATCATAACCCGCAGGCAGCCATTATTACCTCCGGCACTGAGGCCCCAAAAGCAGCCCATAATTACAGTGGGACAGCGCAGAGCTTTCCTCAGCTAAACCATCACCCCCAGTGCTCTGCAAAGCAGAGCGGAGGGGTAGGGGACAGGTCAGGCTTTGCTCTCCCTCCCCTTGTGCCATCTCCCAGAAGAGATCTGGGGGTTGCAAAATAGAGCCATTTGCAGCCATCTCCCACCCCAATTTCATCTGGGAAAGACCCAGGCAGCTCTTGCAGCTGACTGCACACAGGGAAAGCTTTGCAGCACGTCCCACGGAAGGAGCTGTGCCTGCACCCAACTCAAAGTTTCCAGCAGAGCCCCATGGCCCCACTGCCGTCACACTGTCTCCGAGTGACCGATTCTCATCGCCTCAAATCTCAGTTCAAGAATGTTGTTTGGGTTGCAGAAAGTATGCCTAAAAGAGGAAAGAAAAAAAAAAAAAAAGAGAGAGAAAAGAGAAGGAGGCCAGGGTGAGATGAGAGAGGTTTCGCTCTGTCCTTCCGTGCTGACCGCCGTAATTCTGGAGAGGAGAGCACAGCCCCAGCTGCAGCAGCCACCAGATGTTGAGTGCAATCCCTCTGCGCAGCTCGGCCAGGGCTGAGCCCCAAGGATCTGCTCCCCCTCCTTCCATGATTTCCCCACATTTCTCCCTTTCCTGGTCTGGTTTAGCTTCTGGCACTGTGGACACCCTTACAAACCAAGAGGAGTCTGCCAGCTGAGGTGGGGTGACAACCACTGGGGGGTGACAACCACTAGGGAAGCTTTATGGCTGCTCCTCTGGGTACAAGAGACGCAAACCCCTTTGTGGGCATCGACTGTGGGCTTAGGAGCCCAGTGAGTGGATGGAGAGGTGGGAAAGAGAAGATTTGGCTGCAAACATCCAGAAAGGCCATGCAAACCTGGAAGCCACCGTCCTCCAGGGCACCTGTGCTCTGGTATTTGGAACAGGAGCCTGGTGCAAAGAAGGGGCTCCAGACCATGGCCTCGTGATGTTCCCCACTATGGTGGGTCTGCAGATGTTGCCTCATTCATTTCCACCTGGAGCATGCTGAGGCTCAGGGCCTCCCTGGGTTCTTCTTGGATTCTTGTGACTAGAGTCCCTCAAAACAGCAGCTGGGAACTTCATCTTCAGGAATTGGCTTTTTATTATAAAGTTCAGGAGGAGCCCCTGGAAGCCCCCAGCTGAAAGCCCCAGGTAAGCAGAACCAGCAACCCTCAACCTGCAGCACCGCAGACCGACGGGCATTGGAAACCAAAGAAAACAGGGAGGGAGAAGACAGAGCAGCGAGCAGCTCCAGCATGGCTGAAACTTCATGGAAATGTGAAAGAGGCAGTAATAACGTCTCCATGAGCAAGAAGGGAAGCCAATCTGAAGTAGCTGTGCTCTATGACAATCATTTTGGAAGCATGTGGGACATCAGCATCCACTGGGAAAAATGAATCACAGAATCACAGAATTGTAGGGGTTGGAAGGGACCTCCAGAGATCATCGAGTCCAACCCCCCTGCCAAAGCAGGTTCCCTACACCAGGTAGCACAGGTAGGCATCCAGGCAGGTCTTGAACCAGGAGACTCCACCACCTCCCTGGGCAGCCTGTTCCAGTGCTCCGTCACCTCACTGTAAAGAAGTTCTTGCGCACATTCGTGCGGAACTTCCTATGCTGCAGTTTCCGGCCGTTTCCCCTTGTCCTGTCTCCACTCACCACTGAAAACAGTCTGGCCTCGCCATTCTGCCCCCCACACCTTAGATATTTATAGACCTGGATCAGGTCCCCTCTCAGTCTCCTTTTCTCAAGGCTGAACAGACCCAGTTCACTCAGCCTTTCCTCATAGGGGAGATGCTCCAGGCCCTTCACCATCTTTGTGGCCCTCCGCTGGACTCTTTCCAAGAGATCCCTGTCTTTTTTGTACTGGGGAGCCCAGAACTGGACGCAGTGCTCCAGATGAGGTCTTACCAGGGCAGAGTAGAGGGGGAGGATCACCTCCTTTGACCTGCTGGCCACGCTCTTTTTAATGCACCCCAGTAAGCCATTGGCCTTTTTGGCCACAAGGGCACACTGCTGGCTCATGGCCAACCTGTCATCCACCAGGACACCCAGGTCCCTTTCCGCAGAGCTCCCCTCCAGCAGCTCATCCCCCAACCTGTACTGGTGCATGGAATTATTCCTCCCCACATGCAAGACTCTACACTTGCTTTTGTTAAACCTCATCCGTTTTTTTTCTGCCCAGCAGAAACGAGCCTTATCCTTAGCAGGAGCATCAGATTGTTTTGATTCTTCATTATGCAATGGAGCTTTTGCTACCTGTGCCAGAGTGGTGGTCCATGCACAGGACAGTGCTCCAAGCTCCAAGAGCCGTGTTTGTAAATTAAAGGCAAATTTGGGCCAGGTTTGCTGGTTTCAGATAAAGCTCAGGAGCATTTGATCAAAACAACTGGAGCAAACCCAACCAAAACAGACACTGCTCACATCAGTTTGGTTTAGAAAACCAAAGCAAACCAATACAGACATCTGTCTGGCCCTGATGAAATGCAGACTACAACTGCTAAGCGTAACTGTGCCGGATGGGATTATGCAGTGATAGGGACCATTGGCTTTGAGCAAGCAGGACAGCATGTTCCCAGCTCCTGGTACCAGTTCAAGTCTTCCTTTCAACAGTAAGCCATTGGGAAGAGGTGTCTATAGATGTCCAAAAAGTTTGATGAAAGTTGAGGACAGCTGCAGAAGCTTTGCACTGGCCTAAGATGAGCAGTAGCATTGAGGTCTCATCAACAGCCGTGTTCATGCCAGCAGAACCAGACAAATCAAGCAGGATCACCCCAGGAGTGGCTCAGGAGACAGTGTCCACCTGGAACATGAGATTGCAGGGTAACCAGATAAGATGTATGTGCTTCTTTAGACGGCAGCTTTTCACTTCCCTGAGACAGCCCAGAGGACACTGGAGCCGGGCAGGATGATCAGGCAAAAAGCCCTGATAACTGCGGGGAACACCGAAACTGAGCTCCAGCATGTCATTTTGTTCTGGTTTAGGCTGGGAAAGGGAGATGTGAGTGTGGGTACGGAGCCAGCAATGCATGTCCTCTGTGGGACAGCCTGCCCAGGGCTGCGCACCCGGAGTCAGGAGTATTTTTGACTTCCAGAAGGTGGAGAGGCCCCCTTCCTTATCTAACCTAGATATGGACGTGGTGTTTTTCCAGAAAAACATCCAAGCCCTTTGCAAGCCTCTGAGCTGCTGGCCAGCAGGACACCTCGAGCTGCCAGAGATGCGGCGCTGGTTGACACCATCCAAGCACCAAGCAGCAGATGTTGCTGGCTGCCTTTCTCTGGAATGGGCTCCTGGGGCAGCAGGAGCCCTCTGAGTGGGGTTTCCCCCTGCACCACCCTCAGACTGCCCCCATACACACACCAAAGATGTGAGCCCTTTCTCAAGCTGCAGTGGCAGTGCCCCACAGGGACAAAGAGGTGCTGTTAGCTCAATTGAAGCTCATGGGGAGGCTCAGAGAGCACCCCTCTACTCCCCCCCCCCCCCAACCTTGATGAGGGCTTCACCTCCTTTGGGGCAGCACAGCCCCCCATCCTCTTTCCCCACTTGAAGGCAAGATTTCTCCATGGAGCAAGCAGTACTCTGCCTGCGGCACCACAGAGAGCTGTGCTTTCCAGGCATGCTCGTCCTTCCCAGCCTCACATCCTGGCACAGTCCCCACTGTACAGTTTGTCCCTCACAACCCTGTCCATGAACCACCCGCACATTCCTCCTCCCTACAGTGAGGAACACAGATTGATAAGGATCTTTGCAAGTCTCCCCAGGGGCGGAGGATGTTTTGGCTGGGAAATATCAATGGGAAGCAAGGAGAAAGCAAGCCCAGAGGGAGCGTGGCACCTGCCAAGCTCTCTGAATAACTGCAGGCTCCTCGGCAGAGCCGGGTGTGCTGCTGGAACAGGGCACGGAGCAGCAGGCAATGGGCGGTCAGGGCTCCTCCTTCCTTCTCCCTGCAGGAAGAAATGCTTCAACAGCCATCAGAGAGCCATGGCCAGTGCTGAAGCGTGCAGGGACAGGGACCAGGGATCAGCACCCAGCACACCACAGCTTTGCAGGACACAGTGGGCACTGCATAGCAGGAGGTGCTGCAAGCTGCCATGTCCACAGTTCTGTCACCCAGAACATCTTCTACACCTCGGGTCCCCTCCCCAGGAGCCTCAGTGGGGACCCCCCAGCCCTGGGTGGAAGGGCACAGGCAGTAGAATGCCAGCTTGGCATCTGTCTCCTTCCAAGCTGAAGAGAAATTCCGAGTGTCACAGTGGCCCTTTGGTAGGCAATTTGTTTACCTTGGATGCTGCAGCCTTATCGTTCATGGAAATGTTTATCCTAAATATTTAATAGCAGGTCTGCATAAACGGAGGTTTCCTGGGGAAGGAGCCTAGGCTGCAGTTGGGGAAGGCACAGCGTCCCTTCCCTCGGTACTGCAAAAGTTGCAGCTACTTTCTCACTTCTCCCCAAAAATCACATCCTCAGCGCCTCAAAATCAGGGAGTTTTTCATCTGGCCAGAGGCTTCTTCATCACTTCCTGATGAGAAACACAGGAGACCTAACAACAGCCCTTTTAAAAACAACATCCCTGATTCCACTAACTCGTTAAACAGAGAGAGCCTGAAAAGTGCCAACACTCCTATGAGAAAAGACGGGAGGGAGAGAGAGAGAGGGAGGAAAGAAAAAGCAGGTTATTTATAACACCAGGCTGCATTAGGGTCTCTTCAGTCTCTCCTGCAAACTGTCTGCTGCTAGGAGGTCACTCCCAAAAACCTGCACAGCCCGTGACCTGCAAGCACAGTGTTTGATCTGGGATCTAGGGCGGGCACCAGTCCTTGCACACTGGGAGACGCACTCACATGCTGCTTGACACACGGGAGATCCCAGAACAGCACAGCGAGGCTTTGGAAAGGAGGCTCTCTGCTTGGTAAGTCCATCTCCATATTTATTGATTTTTTTTTTTTTTTAATGCTCAATTTCCATAGCCCTGCTGTGCCACGCGGAGCACATGCCAGCGACACGGGTGGCACAGCATGGGTGCCAACGTGCCCTCTCCCGCTCCTGCCCCAAGCAGCAGCTCCCCAAATATTTGCCATGGGATCCACACACCCACAGCACATGCAGCCCCCCCGGCCCCACACAGCTCTGACAGATCTTCTGCTGCTTGTGTCGTGCCTGTGATGCCACTCGCTCTAAATCCTGCTCCCTCCCTGAGCAACCAGCTGGCCCTGATGGGACACATGGCCCTCTAGCAGAGAATGATGGAGCATGGGAGACTGCATGGATATTGTGCAGATGCCACCCAAAAATGGGGCTGAACACACCGGAGAGGGGAGAGCAGCCTTCAAATGGAGCAGGGGTGGCTGCTGCGGACAGGCGCTGGGGCTGGTGGCACACTGAAGGAGGCTCTGAGAAGGGGGCAGAGAGTCCTGGATCCATTCTGCACCACACAGAAGGACCCCAGGAAGGGGCAGCAGCCCCAGAGCAGAGCAGACTGCTCTGTTTTACCAGGCAGAGTGCCCTGGAGGAGGAGGGAGAAGGAGGAGGAAAAACTCTCCTGCAACTGCCAAGATCCTGCCACACATGCAGCCGCCAGGAGGGCCATGGCTCCTCTGCCCCTCCGAGCAAGAGAAAACAAGAGCCGTGCCTGCCTCATTTGGTCTCAATCCCTGCTTTCTTCCAGCAGGAGCAACTTGCTAGGGTCGCTCAGGGGCAGCCCTGGGCAGAGCTATGCCCTCTTTGTCTGATGGGTGAGCGGTTCTCTCCCTGCTGCTGTGCCAGGGCAGGGGCCAGCATCCTGCTGGCTCTTTGGGAGCACAGTTTGGATGGGAAAGAGGGAGTGGATCCCCAAGGATGTAATTTGGGAATGACTAGTGGGCACAGCCAGCTCAGCCAGCTCCACCATCACAGTTCTGCAGGGCTAGGTGACAGCCCCCAGCATTGCAGGGGTCAGGTGGAGGAGAAAACCACAAAACCTGCTGTTTTCACCATTTTCCTAGCTGGGTCAGGGTGAGGATGCAGCATGGTTTCCCCATGCACAGCAGCACAGCCACGTGTACAGGAGCCCGCGCTCCCCCTGCAAGCAGCACGGCTCAGAGTATTTCCTGGAGGCATTTCAAGCCACCTCGCTCTGCGTGCTGGCACAGCCATGAGGCTCAGGGGAGGATGAGAAGCCATAACTGGTGTTCTCCCTCTGCCAGTGCAGTGCCCTGAGACAGTGCAGCAAAGCCTACACCAAGCCAAAGGGCACCACAGCCATTGCGCAGTGCTGAGCATCCAGCCCTGCTCCCAGCTGGCCTTCAGCCCAACACAGACTGCTTCCCATAAACAAGGTCCCAATGGCAACTCTGGGGATGTCCCCACTCTCCTGTGTCACGCTGGCCTTGATGGGACAGCAGGTGACAGTCTCAGGACAGCTGTCCTGATTCTCATCAGGACAAGAGATGGGGGAAAACAGCTCTAAAATGGTTTCAGTTCAAAATAAGGCAGAACTTGTTTACCAGGACTTACATCAGTCCCAAGCAGTGTGAGCATCCAGCATGTTTGTGGGGGAGGGGACAGCTGGATTAAACCCACAGCAACTCGCGTCGCCAGCAAGCACAGTATAAATATAGCTGCATCGAAACATGCCTTGAGCTCCAGCAACCTGTTCCACAGCTCCTGCTGCTTGGAGGGCGGCTGAGACCCTTCTCCTCCCTCCTGCATAGACCAGCAGAGGCGAATCGGGATGCTGCAGGCACAGCTGTGGCCTTGCACCAACTCTGCCAATGGGCCCCCATTGGCACCCTCTCCCCAGAAACAACAGCGGTCAAAGAGCTGGCAAGAAAATGGGCACTAGAATGTTTCTGGAAAGCATGAGATGAAAGAGGGGGAGATCATGTAGCTTCAGAAAAGGGAAATGCTGGCAGGCACATTTGTTTTAATAGGATTCCTTCAGGTCATCTCAGTTCATCGGCTCTGCTGCCAAGCGCCATCAGCCCCACATCCCAACCCGTTCCACCCAAGCCCACTCAGCCCAGCCCGCAGGGAGCAGCTCGCCTGCCTGCGGCCCCTGCGCTGGGCCTGACTTTGCTGCTGCTTCCCCCCAGGTCCCTTCAGTGCCAGCGCCATGCATTGGGCCACCATCCTGCTCGTCGCCGGGCTCTGCGGAGCCTCCCTGGGCCAATACAATGAGGAGGAGGACCTGGCGTGGCTGCAGTACTACATGCGGCAGTCCCGGATGTCCTCCTACAACTACATGCCCTACTACGAGGACGAGAACAGCCCCTACGTTTACTCTTACCTCCCAGCCCCGGACACTGAGGCAGAGCCTGTCCCTGAAGCTCAGCAGGCCTCATCCTGGCAATGTCCCCAGGAGTGTGACTGTCCCCCCAACTTCTCATCGGCCATGTACTGCGACACGCGCAACCTGAGGTATCTGCCCTTCGTTCCCACCCGGATGAAGTACGTCTACTTCCAGAACAACCAAATCACCGCCATCCAGGAGGGAGCTTTCGACAACGCCACAGAGCTGGAGTGGCTCGCGCTGCACAACAACCAGATCAGCAGCGAGAAGATGGGCAAGAGGGTCTTTGCCAAGCTGAAAAACCTGGAGCGACTGTACATGAACAACAACAACCTGACCAAGATGCCCAGCCCCCTGCCCCGGTCCCTGAGGGAGCTCCACTTGTCTTACAATCAGATCTCCAAGGTCCCCTCCAATGCTCTGGAGGGTCTGGAGAACCTCACTGCCCTGTACCTCAGCCACAACTATATTTTTGAGATGGGAGCATCCCTCAAAGGACTCAAGTCCTTGATCCTCGCTGATCTGAGCTATAACCACCTCAGGAAAGTCCCTGATGGGCTCCCGATGGCTCTGGAACAGCTCTACCTAGAGTACAACTACATCAACATGATCCCTGATGACTATTTCAAGGTGTCTCCCAAGCTGCTCTATGTAAGGATGTCCCACAACAGCCTGACAAACCAAGGGCTCTCTACCAACACTTTCAACAGCAGCAGCATCCTCGAGCTGGACCTCTCCTACAACCGGCTCCAGAAGATCCCCCGGGTCAGCACCAACCTGGAAAACCTCTACCTTCAAGGGAACCAAATCAATGGTGAGCATGTCAGCCACGCGCAGTGGGGATGGGGAGGTGGGGAGGTGGGAACTGTGCTGCCCAGCATGAGGCTGTCCAGGGAACGGTTTCAGCAGGACACTGGAATTTGGCAGATCTCTGACCTCTCAGTGCAAGGCTGCAAGGCAGGAAAGGGGCTTGATCTATTGCGAGCTCTGAGATCTCCTGCGTGATGCACGGAGACATTTCTTTGGTTTTATTGAGCATCTTCTGGCTGGACATGCCAGAACTGTGGGTAGAGGCTGATGCACAACCTGGGGAGGGGCCTCCCAGGATGAAGGGTCACCAAGAGAGCTGGGAGAGTCACTGAACATGGGAACAGGCATCACCCTTGGCAGGGCTAGTGTGCAGCTGCAGGCAAACCCCGCAGTGCTCAGTGGTCTGCAGCACTGGGGCTGGCGCATCCCCCTGCAGCCCCTCTGCCCGCATCGGCAGGATGCCCTGAGCTCTCCAGCTGCAGCTCTCCCAGTCTGACACCTCCAGTTTATTCTCAAGCCTTCAGTAATCCACAGGAGATGTAGCTCTGGTCCTTCCCCATGTGCCAGAGGTGACCCTGATGAGCCCCATCCCTCCCCCAGCCCCTGGAAACACCCAGACCTCCCCAGGAGCCACTGCCTGCAGCTGATGGGTACGTCCTCGCCAGGGCTGTGACAGGCAACAGCTTTTAGTTTTTAGAGCATCTTCTGCCAGGACTAACATTCACTCTATTTAATACACACGCACATGTACACAAAAATAAAAGGAACGGTTGCTGTTTGCAAAATAATAATAATTAGGACAACAAGCAAACTGCATCTCCTGGAAAAATCCCCACTTGCTTCTCTCACCTGGCAGGGCTGAGGGCAGAACCCTTCAGGAGCAGTGCTGCTGCACCGGTGTAGCCATCAGTTGTTGCAGGGGAAACAACCCCACACTGAGGAACTGACAGAACACGAAAACAAGAACAGATTCCCAGATGTTTGCTTTCAACACTTGTAGCTGTTAATGTCTGCCCACAAACGCCATGAAACCGCTGTGGAGCTTTCCACGCTTGTCCGAAGCTCTGCTCCAGCTGCAGATTTGCTGCAGACCTCTGGAGCCCCGTGTGCCCTTCGGTGGAGAGTGGGGCACTCGCATCATATCTGGGTGCTGTGCAGCCCCCAGGAGACGCTGCTGCCCTCCATGTGCCCCCTCCTGCCACCAAGCCCCCGTCCCCCCGGTTCTCCTCCCGGGCTGTTTCAGACAGTGCGGAGCTGCACAGCCCCTGAGGCGCACAGGCTGAGCGCGGACGGAGAGTTTGAGCTGAGGGCTGCGCACCCCAGCGCGCCCCAGAGCCTTTCCCAGAAGCTCTCGGCCTGGAGCTTTGCTGCCCCCTAGGCGGCCGTTTCTCTCCTAAGTCCCGCACAAAAGCGAAATTTGTTCCGTATCTCCCCTGCAGACCCAGGGAGGGATGGGCCTGGGAGCCGCAGACAGCAGTGGGTGGCAGAGAGGAGAGGGAACGCGGATGGGACGGGGACCTCCCCCCACAGACACAGTGCCTGGGTGGTCCCGCTCCCCGTCGGTGCCAGAGGGTCTGGATGCTGCAGCATGGGAAGACTCATGAACTGCAGTGACCGTTCCCTCTGAAAACTGACGGTTTTTGTCTGACACCACCCAGCTCTGTTCTTTTATCCTACCAGGACTCCAGCTGTGCTGGGCAAAGTCACAGCTCCCAAAGCCCTGAGTGCACACAGCCTCAGTGCTGCTTTGGGCTCCAGCTGGAAGCGCCAACTGCTCTACTGCTTTAGGATGGAAAGGTGTGGAGTCCAATTTGGCTGTAAATTGCTAATTCAGGGTTGCGATCGTTGTTCTACTGCCCGACCTGCGTTGGCTGGGCACCCTCTGACCCACTGCAGAACGGGGCCCTGACAGCTCTCCTTCCCCCACAGAATTCTCCATCAGCAGTTTCTGCACTGTTGTGGATGTGATGAACTACTCCCGGCTCCAGGTGCTGCGGTTGGATGGGAATGAGATCAAGCGCAATGCGATGCCCCCCGACGCCCCGCTGTGCCTGCGGCGTGCCACCGTCATCGAGATCTAGCCTGCTGCCAGCCCTGCTCCTCAGGACTCTGCTCCCTTCTTCCCGGGGAGACACTCACTCCTATTTTAATGCAGCTTGACAGTTTGACTTGGCTTCTGCAATAGTGCAATAAGGGTGCTCCAATGCCAGCCCACGCAGGGGGGCAGGATCTGCTCATCCCCAAATCTCCCCCTCCCCCCATCTCTCCAGCTTCACAGATCCCATGTAGCCATGCCCTGGTCCGTGCAGGAGGCACTGGGGAAGAAGGAGAGCTCATCCCATCTCTGAAATGTGGTGCTAAGCGTTCGGCTCCGGATGTGGGTCTTGCAGAACCACCCCGGTGGCTCCCCCTGGGCAAGGGTTTGGTGATCGCTTGGAGCTCAACAGGTGAAGGGTTACAGATTTCCCAACCAGCAGCATCCCTCTCTCTAGGATGGGAATAAGCAAATCTCTATCCTTACTTTACCACCTTTCCCTGAAGCTTCCTGCTGCAAACATCAAGCCAAGAGGAAAGAAATCTTTCCTGCTGCTGCCCAGCAGCCTTCAGCTGCTAAGGTCAGAGAGAAACTCCTTGAGGAGCAGCCATGGCCAGAGGGACCCTCACACCTCCCCAGGTTTTGGGACAGGACTGGGGCCAAGAGACGGGCACATTGCAGTGCCGTCACCCCATAGAGCTCCAGGTCCATGCCATGAGCAGCCCTCTGTCCCTGCTGCCCCTGCCCAGGCACCAGGTGCTGCCATGAGAGCAACTGGGCCACATTCTGGGTCTGCACACAGCCGTGTCCTCCCACTCTGCCGACCCACCCCATTGCTGCGTGCCACTCAGCTACAGCTGCCCCAGCCTAGGGAGAGCAGCCCCACAGCAGGTGAGGTTTCGAACCAGGTGGGACCCACCTGGCTTTAACAGGGGAGGGTTTCACTGCTCCCAAAGTTCTGGTGCCTAACTCCTGTACTCACCCACACTGCAGGATCTGCCCTACTCCTCCCACCCCTCCACCTGCTGGCACAGCTCAGGGCTTCCCACCCAGGAAACTGGGCTTTCCCATTAGGAATAAACGATGCAGCAGTAATGTCTGCATGGGCAGCACATCTCAATTTATCAAGAGCCGAAGCACCAACTTGGTTCCTTGGACAGGCCTACTGAGAACCAAAGGGGCAGCTGAGCTTTGAAGATGACCTGCAAAGCTGAAGAGGTCATCCAGACCCTCCGCATTTAAACTGCATGCTAACATTATAGAAACAAAAACAAAAAAACAAAAAAACCTGCACTATCACCGGCGCATGAACTGTAGATGTCATACCGATGAATAAAGCCCTTTCTGTAACTGCACAAAACGTGTCTGAGGAATCCCAGCACCGCGTGGAGCCGCTCACAGCTCAGAACCTACGATAACGCTGCGCTGTGCATCGGCCGTCTGGTGGATGCTGCAGGCACTGCGCTGCACTGCAGGGTTCGCAGAATGGTAGAAGTGTTGAGTTGGAAGGGATCCCTTAAGGCCATCCGGTCCCACGGCCTGCAGTGCACAGGGACACCCACAGCTCCATCAGTGCTCACAGCCCCATCCCTACCCCTGGGGGGTCTCTGGGGATGGGACGTCACCATGGGCAGCCCGTGCAGCGCCTCACCGCCCCGTTCTTATATCCAAACTAAACCTCCCCTTTTTCAGTTTGAAACCATTTCCCCTCGTCCTATCACACAGACCCTGCTATAGAGTCTGACCCCTCTTTCTTACAGCCCCTTTAGAAACTGAAGAGCAGTGTCCCACCCCTAGGATCACTTCTGTGGCCCTCCTCTGATGTGCTCCAACAGCTCCACGTCCCTCCTATGCTGAGAAAACCCCGTCTGGACACAGCGCTCCAGGTGAGGACTCAGTGCAGAGCAGAGGGGCAGATCCCCTCCCTGGCCCTGCTGGCAGCACTGCTTTAGATGCACCCAGGATACGGTTGGCTTTCTGTGCTGCGGCCGTCGGGCAGCGGGGGAGGCGCTTCGGCCCCACTCCGCTTAGCCCGGCTCCATTCCCTCCGCACGCCATCGCTGCCCCCCGCAGTCACAGCCTCTGCAGGGACAAACGGGCAGACGGGACCGCACAGAGCCCACGCACGGCTGGTACCGAGCTGCCCCGAGGGGTCGCTCCTTCCTCTCCGGCGGGGCGGCCGCAGTAGCGGCTCGATAGCAGCGGGGAGGGGGGGACGAAGAGCAGAGGAGCTGCGCGCTCCCCTTTCTCCGCACTCCCCAACTTCTCCCCCCTCCCCCCAAAAAGTGGGAGATCCCATTGGTCCTGCGAGCCCGCTGGCGCCCAATCAGCGCCGTGTTGCTGTGTAGGGGACGGCAGGATGGGGGCTCGCGTCCCCTTCCTCCTCCTCCTTCTCCTCCTCCTCCTCCTCCTCGTGTTGCTGGGAGGAGCGGTGGCCGGGGCCGCAGCCATGTCCTCTCGGGGAGGAGGGGCGCGGGGTTTTGTCCGGACTCACCGAGAAGCATAAAGGAGGGGAAAACTCCAAAGCAACTGAAAGCAACTCCGCTGTCCCCTCCCCCCCGAGGTGTCCCCGTGGCTTTGTGGGGCACCGCACACCACACAGCAGCTCCCACAAGGACAGGCAGGGCTTCTCCACAGCCCCCCCAAACCCCCTCACATTTCAGCTCCCAAAGTCCCCAATTCTTTTTCAACATCTTTTCCCACATTTTCTTCCCCTCCTTTCTTCCTCCTCCCCCCGCTCCCTCCCCCCCTTTGAAGCATCCCTCAGCTCAGACCTACCCAGGCCGCTCACAAACAGCCCTTCACCACCACATTTCTCCCCGGGATTTATGTTTCAACACCACCATCCCAGACATTACCCACTGGGGACACAGATGAGAACGAAGCAAAGGACAGCTGTGACCCAAAGCCACTCCCAGGACGCGAGTGCTGGGCACAGCACACACAGCCGTCCTTCAGCATTTCCCTTTGCTCCATTCTCCCCGGCCTTAACCTAAAACCTTTATTGTTAGAATGTTAGGATGTGTTGGTGCAGACAGAGCCATCGGGATTTCTGCTTTTTTCTGATTTCTGCCATGCCACATTTCTCATGCTGATGCTGAGGACAAAAGGGCTGAGTCCCACACACACGGCTGTCTGCAGACAGGCAGCAATAAAGGTTGATTATTAATAAGCCACATGGATTTGGGCCACGGCTGCTGCGACATTGCTGGGAAGAGATAAAGAAAATTGCAGAGGTAGAGGGAAAACATGCCAAGGGGGGGATGGGAACTAGTGTGTTCCCAGCAGAGATCAACCGGACCCCGAGCACTGCGTGGTCCCACATTATGGAGGAGAATGAGGATTGGAGACTACCCAGCTCCCACTCCTCCACACCAGGGCTAAAGATTTGGGATATGGGGTTTCAATGCTCAGGCAGCACTCAGTGCAAAAGCTTTGGGGACTGCTGGGCAGGCCAGTGCCCCCACACTGCGGAACCTCAGGACAGAGGGAAGGGCAAGAAATTCCCTATCTGTCTGGCTCCCATTCTTGCCTCCCCTTTTGTTCCACTCACCATCTGTCCTGCAGCCCTGCACACCCTGCGCGTGCTGTAAATATCAAGCTGGGTTTTGTCTCTGCTTCTAAAGGCACCGCGCACCCAGAGCTGTGCTGCAGCCCCAAGTGCCAGCCTTAAAGCTTCAAGGGCTGGCACTGCCGGGGGTCCGGCTGCTCCTTCCTGACTGCTGGGATCAGGGGCACGCAGCCCTGCTGTGCTCTGCTTCTCGGGGATTTGTAAGTGTGCCATTCCCTCTCAGAGCCATCCCTGGGTGAGAAGGGGTCCCAATCCCTCTCTAGGGGAGCAGCACCCCAGCTGCTGTCCCAGCCTGGACGCGGCCTTTTAGCTCACAACAAAGCCACCAACCCGTCAGCAAGGGCAGCTGCTCCGCTTCAGCCCGGTCCTTCCCCTTCCCCGTTTTATCTGGGGCTATAATAGACACAAACTCGCGGTAAAAGGGTATTGTCAGAGGGAAAATGGGCCTCACCCTCCGTCTGGCAGCTGGGAGCCGGGACGGCGCGGGGCTCGGGGGCATTGTTGCCATTTCCATAAGGCGTTTCCTGGCGTGTCCCGGAGGAGCACACAGCGTGTCACCAATCCCAGCTCACTCAGTGGGTAACGGGGCACAGAGAAAGCCCTACATTCCTCATATGGCTCTGAACCCCCACCTGGCAGAGTTCTTCAGGGGCTCAGCATCCCAGACAAGGACCTGTGGGAAGCGGTGATGCTCCCATCCCAGGGCCGGCCAGGCACCGTGTCCCCACTGCTGCAGTCCCTCGGTGTGCTTTGGGAATGGGAGTAGGGCACAGCGTCTCCAGGGACATCAGGGCACAGCTCTGTCCCTATGGTTCGTGCCCCACAATGTGCTGGGACACTGCACTCCTCCCAGCTCACAGAGTGGAGGACAGAAGGGTTCAGGACCAGGTTGCCCAGTGCCAACAGACTCCTCAAATAACAATAATTACCATTAGAATATTTAATAAGAACAGCATGCAAAGCAGCAAGCTCTGCCCTGACCTGCACGGTGTGGGGAGGCTGCTTTTCTCCACAGCCCTTCTCTTGGAAAACAAAAGGTGCAAAGTTCAGTGGTGCATGAAAGAGAAACAAAACCCGGCCCCAGCCGCAACCCCCCCGCCCCCCCCCCAGCAGACAGATGGCAGCAGTTGTCCCCGCACACCAGTTGCTCACTGTTGCCAATAAGCCCCTTTATCCCCCAACAGGTCATAAATGAGAGCGTTGGAGCTCAGCAGCCGCTGTCATGGAGGGGCTGGAATGGGGATAGAGACAGGAATAGGGATGGCGACAAGGATGAGGATGGGATGGTATAGGAAAATGGAGACAGGGATGGGGGTGGGGATGGGGACAGGAATGGGTACAGGGATAGGATAGAGATGGGATGGGGATAGGGCAGGAATGGCGACCAAAATGGGGATGGGGACAGGGATGGTTCTCTCCATGGGATGTGCAGTGGAGAACAAAAAAAGCAGCTCCATGCCGCCTGCCCATCTGTCAAGGCTCCAGGAGACACAGTGGGAGGGTGGCTGGGGTGAGGCAGCCCCCAGGATCCCATTCCCCTGTTTTTATCAAGGATTGGAAAAGGGTGATCTTCTCAGTGCTGGTGGGGACACACAGCCTTAGGGTCAGGGCTGCAGGGAGCTCAGGCTCTGCTCTGCAGATGCTGCGAGGGGAAGGGAGGAAAGCTCTGTCAGGACAGAGGGCAGGCAGGGAGCATGGCCTCCCAGCAGGATCTGCTCTGCCAGCCCTGCCGAGGGGCAGAAACCAGCAGGAATTCACACGCAGCACAAGACGTGGATTTGCCGGAGCTGGTGCTGCTGCAGCCCCTCCAACCACACAAAGCTCCGTCCCGTTGCTGGGCCACATGAGCGCAGAGTTTCTCCAGCTCTGGCAGATCCTGGAAGATGGTTTGAGCTGCGCACACCGCAGGTGACGGCGTGCCCTGGGCATCCCCTCCCATCCCCAGGGCTGGGGCAGAGCTGCTGCATTGCCCCAGATACAGGCACCCACGCAGTGCTGATTGGCCTCAGCTGAGCCGACATCACCGCTCCCGTCCCAGTGGCAAACCCCGGGCAGGAAGCACCTGGAGGAGTCTGACCCCACGCCATGTGCTGGGGCGGGTGGCGGCTGGGTTTCACTTCTGCTGATGTTGCTTTTCTGGTAAGTTAGAAGTGAGAAATGTTCGGCTTCTGCTAAAGGGACCCCTGGAAAGAGTGCAAAATGAACACACAAAAATCTAGTAGTATTTTGTCGGGAATTGAGCAAAATATCTTCACGGAGTGGTCACTGCCAGGTCAGGACTTTTTCCGCAGCTCATTTGGACTTTGCACAAATGGCATTTTTCCAACAGACAGCCCCAACCCGGCAGGAAGGACCGTGGGCAGAGCGAAGGGCATCGCGCAGTGCTCCGGCCCAGGACACATCGAGGATGAATGCTGGTTTGTGCAACGTGCCAATTGCTGGTGGCTGGGGGAACCGACCAGCCTGGGCTCCTTGAGTCAGACATTTCCAGCAAACATCCAAATTAAAAAAAAAATAATAATTAAAAAATCCCAGCAGAAATCCAACAAAAAGCTTGGCAGAAGGAGTGTCAAAATGGTCACAGGAGGTGGGGAGCAGCAGTTGTGCCTTTATTTACTTCCAGTCTGTCCTGAGCTGGTCCTGGGGTGTCACCCTGCACCCCTCCCCATCCCAGAGCCAATCCTGAGGGGCCATGATCCGACCAGAAGGAAAATGACGAGCAAAATAAAAATAGGAGATGAATCACCTACGAGAAGGCCGGTGGGCAGACCTGGCAGCTGTGCCGTAGTGCTGACTCCTCACTGAACACTCCTCTACGTGAGAGCTGTGTTTTTATCTAGGCTGGGAGCACTCCAGTTTTGGGCCATTGCAGCTCTGCTTGTGAGGACTCTAACGTTGGCGGCTGCAACTCTGCAAGAGCCCAAACAGAACCCATGGGCACAGCGGGGGCACGGGCTGTGCTGGCCCCCGGATCATGCATACAGCAAATGGGCGCCAGCCCACGACTCTGTGCCTTTGAACCCACATGACTCCAATGTAATCAGCAACCAACGGACACCCATTCCTCCCTAACAGCCCTGTTTCACAAATAGCAGCAATTTGGGTGTGCTTATTGAAACTAATGAAGGGATGAGTTCAGAAAGGAGTGGCCTTGACAGAGCACCAAAACCAACACACCAGCTGTTCTCCAGGCAGGATAAAAGCAGGAGGGGGACATGGCTCTGCTCCCAGGCCAGTGCCCACACCAGCATCACTTCTCTGGAAGCCACCAGGGAGCAGCTGGGGGGTAGCAGTGCCCACAGTCCAAAAACTTTTGGCAAGTTTGGGACCAAAGCTAGCACCTACGTAGCCTGGCTCAGCTCAGTACCCCTAAATAAGGTCAGCACGAAGAGGAGGGATGAAGCACACAAGCCACACATTGAGCAAGCTGCAGTCACCAGCCTGGGCACAACTGAAACAGGATCTGCCATGAATCAGCCCCAGGTGCCTTTGTCGTAACAGCCCTAAGCATTGCCCCGACATTGCAATCCTCTGATCCCTCAGCCTTCCTCCTGCTGACTCAGCCACCCCTGGAAGGAAGGCAGGAAGGGAGCAGGGTGGCACCCCCAGATACCCAGGAACTGCCCTATGCCTGGCTCAGCTCATTACCTGCTCATTTCCAAGGTGAACAGTGGCTCTAGCATCGAGTAAATGACCCGGCAGGCAGCTTTATGCCCTTTGTGCTCTGTACTAAGCCCCCCAGCTGCCTCTGTGGGACAAGCCAAGGCAGCCCCAGGGAGAAGGGCAGCACCCCACAGTCCCACGTTACTCATCAGGCCCAGCCCCCAGCTCCGCAGGGCCACACTCAGCCGTCAGCCAGCACGTTGAGTAAGCAGGTTTTTCTAAACCTCCTCCGTGATGCAGCCAGAGAGAAGCAGCCACCCACACTAACAAGGCCCAGCAGCACTGCGTGGTCACAGGGTGGGATGGAGGCTGCAGCCCACCCCCAATGCCAGCCCAGCAAGGAAATGAGGCTCAGCAACGCTGCTACATTTTTATTAAAGTAACAAAAGCATAAGGATCTGTACACTCTGTATATAAAAACACTACTGTACAATTAGTAACCATCCATCTCTTCCTCCATGTGTAGCTTACAAACGTCCCACCACATCCACCCAATAAAAAAAGCAGGTCCCGGTCAACAGTCCAGCTTTGTTTAAACAGTGAGAGAACCCCCCAGCTCCCAAACACCTTCTGAAAACACACCATTCAGGCTTGTGGGCAAGAAGGCAACAGCACAGTAATTCACAGCTTTTACAAGGAACCAGCTACAAGAGGAAGGGGTTGCACCTGAATTTGATTGGGCTTGAAGCTACCAAGACACTTGAACGTGAGGCTCCTCCACGCCAGGGACAAGGAACAGGACGTGACAGCTTTTGTGTCAGAAGCAGGAGCAAAGTAAGTGCAACAACAGCATGTTCCTTTGGTGTGGGCTGTTCCTCTGAACTTCTTTTCTGCTAAGAGGGGGGGAACAGTAACGGGGAGGCAGACATTAAAGCCCAGGGAAGCCCACACCCAGCCACAAGGGCCAAAGCAAACAGCATTTGTCCTGAGCACACTGCAGTTCCCACACCAGCAGATTCGAAGCAAGAACTCCAGAGAGCACCCTGATCCTTTCTCTGCTGAAAAGGGAACTTGGTTTTTGGTAGTTCCCAAGTGCTCTCCTCTTGGTGATGTCACCTATTGCACCAGGGGAAAAGTCCCAGCGCTTCAGTTCAGCTTCTGCTTCGCTGCTGTGAGGAACTGAAGTGATGCAACTCCTGAGCCACCGCCTCGTACAGCTCAAGGACAAAGTAACACCACTTGACATTTAATCAAAATGCTGGTTTTCCAGTTCAGGAAATCATTATTTGAAACTGCTACAGGAATCTGTAAGTTTTCCCACATAAGTAGTAGTCAGAGTTGGGGAGCTGCACTTCTTTGTTTTCATGTATTGAGAAAAAAGCCAAGCAGCAGACAGGAGGCTTCCTTCCTCTCCCAGAGCATCCATGGTTTTGAAATATATTGCACAATTGTCTGAGAACTTGAACCCAAGGCTGGGAAAGAGCAGCTCCGGGATGCCAGTCAGCTGCTAGCTCAGGAAGGAGGAAGGTTACAATAAAAGCGTTCTGCAAAACAGATCTGAGGAAGTTTCATTAGAACAGGCCACGTCAATGCCCTGAATTTCCCCATCACTTCTACTGGGATCATTGGAGGAGCACCAGCTGTTCTTAAGAAAGGCAATGGATCTCATGCTGGTGAAGGCTCATTCCCCACAGGCAGTGTTTGGGGCAGCATTTTCGGTTCCCACCCCACCTGCAGAAGCCAGAGGGCCAACCACCTGAACACCACTCAGGCAAACGTCCCTGAACAAAAAGTACCAATGAGAGGAGCTCTGCTTCAGGAGGTGAAGGGCCAGGCACTGTACAAAACAAGTACCAAGAAACCAGAACCAGGTATTGCCCCTCTGAGGTCTCAGCTGGGACAGCTCCAAGGCTCAGCCACGTGCTGAGCACCCAGGGGAGGAAGGGAAGGAGGAAAAGATGTGAATTTAAAACCAGCATGGACACCAACCCCAGGCAGCCACAAGCACAGGGGAAGAGTCTCCCAATACTTTTAGATTTAAAGAGAGAGGGCAAGAGGGGAACTTACACAGCAACTTCTAGGGCACAAGGCAAGTTGCTTCAGCTCTTCCAGAGAAGTGATGCAGAGTGGGATCAGCATTGGATTAGGCAACTTCTACACACAAGAGGGGACACAGCTGCAGGGCACAGGCTGATGTCTGAACCCGATGGAGGAGTGCAGCTCAGTGCTGGTTTCAGGGCCTGGAGCAGCCCCCCAGCGAGCAGTAAGCTATGGTGACAGCCAGGTGCTGGGCAGCACCAGGAACAAATAGCACCGGGTGCCACCACAACATTTACAGTATTGGGAACCTCCACTGCACAGGTTCCCAGCACCACCCAGCCCTTGGGGTTACCAAACACCATCCCCAGGGAGATCAGACCAGCTTGGCCATGAGTTAGTGAAGGAAACACAGTAACTCTCTCATCCATTCCTTAACAGCACTGCAATGCTTGGCGACGCCGCGGCACTGCTGGGTACCAGGATGGAGAGGAGGTGACACTCGGGTCCTGTCACCAGCCACACTTCCCAGCTGGCCTCTCCTTCCCCTCTTCCTTCATTCCAAGCTGCCCAGTGAGCAAGCCAGCTCACCAAAATTGCCATCCAACACTAATTAGGTAGATATCAGCTTCATAATAAAAACCTCAAGCCTGCAACAGCTTTTAAAAAAAAAGGCACCTAAAAGCACTGCTTCTGTGTGAAGCAGCGCCTGATATTTTAATTTTGATTTTCTTGGATTTTCTTAAAAAATATAAATAGCTCTTCATTTTAAAAATAGATCCTCGGGTGAGGTATACAGTAGCCCATGTCTTGGCAGTGTAAGGACAAGAGGAGTATTTAGCTGGAGACAGTCATGATGTAGTTCTTCGAAGGGCTTGTGCGACCTAACATCATCTGGTTCTTACAGGTAAGCATCCCATAGGAGCTCACAGGCTTGGCTGCTGTCGCTTCGTACAAGACACAGATGGAGCCGTCCTCACCAATGCGGTACGAGACCTCATAGGGGTCCACCCAGAGCGTGAGCTCACTGGGCAGGAGCTGGTAGAGCTGCGGGAGGCTGAGTCCAATCTGGCTAGCTGCCTTGCTGATAATGGGGTCCATTTTGTGATTGATCCGGATGCAGCGGTACCCAGAGCCTTTGAACGGTTTCTCAGGAAACCAGTGGTGTTTGTAGTGCTCTGCAAGGGAAGCAAGAAGGGAAGCACGGTGAGCAGGCGTGGAACAGCAAGGTCTGCATCTCACTGCAGTCCCAAGGGGTCCCACATCCCAATGCAGGCGGAGAAACCACATCCTGCCTCGGCCACCTCTGTCACAGCAGCTCCAGAGCAGAGTGCTCAGCTGCCACTTGCAGAACCCAAGGCAGAACGCAGCTCTTCAGGTCCTGGAAAGCCCCAGTAGTGCCATGGGGGCACCCCGAAGTCTCCTTACCCTGGGACTGAGGTGGTTGGGGGAGATACAGTATCACCAACAACAAAACCCTATGGTCAGGGAGGGGCAGATGGATCATTTGGGGTATGCTGCTGCCCCTTATCTTGGCAAAGCAGCAGACAAGTGCCCTCCTTCGGGCTGATAGCACCAAGGCTGTGCTGGGAGGAGAGCCTCACACCACCCAACAGGACACGGGGTGGATCTTCACTTGTCAGGGACTGGGCACAGAGCCCGGCTTTGGTCCCCCAGGGCAACCCCCAGAGAGGGTGCTGAGGGCACAGAGCCCTCCACATGGGACAGACAGACAGCTGTAGAGCTCAAGTACCACAGAGACACGGGCAGGTGCCCACAGGGACATACGTGGATGCCCAACACCGAGGGGGGCACAGCCGGGTAGCAGAGAAGGATGTGGGGAGGAACCAGCTGGGGAGCCCCGACCCCAGGAGCAACACGGAGGCTTCTGGTCTCGACAAAAGGTGCCGAGGACCGGATGGAAGTGGACTCTGCTCGCTCCGGGCCGCCCCCGCAGGGACCACGAAGCTTCAGCCCCATCCTTGGCGGTGCCCAAGGCCACGGATGGGATCCTGAGCAGCTTGAGCTAGTGGGGGAGGGGGCACTCAGCCCAAGGCAGGGGATGGGAGAGCACAAGGTCCCTTCCAACGCAACCACGCGGCGATTCCACAGTTCCACGACGGCTAAGGTCCCTTCCGACCCAAATCACACCGCGATTCCACGACGAGCCCCACCCCCCTCCTCACCTGCGAGCGCCTCCCGCAGCGCTCCGCTGAAGACCTGCAGCTGCTGCTCGCTGACGCAGCCCCGCGTCCGCAGCAGCCCGGAGACAAAACCGACGGCGGCGGCGATCTCGGGCAGCATGTCGGCCCGCGGGGGGGGCCCGCGGCGCTGGCTCATGGCTGGTAGGGGACGGCTGACGGTGGGTGCCTGCCTGCCGCTTGCCCGCTCGGCTCTGCGCGGTGCTGCCCGGCTCAGCTCCCAGTGCCGCCGCCTGCTCCGCTCCGCCGTTAAGTACCGCCGCGCGGGGGGGCGGCAGCGGCGCCTCGGAGCCCATTGGGCGCGCGGAGCGGTATGCAAACAGCGGCTGAGCTCAGCGCGGTGGAAGGAGTGACGTCGGAGCGGCCGTGAGAGGGC
Source organism: Lagopus leucura (assembly GCF_019238085.1). NCBI lineage: Eukaryota > Metazoa > Chordata > Aves > Galliformes > Phasianidae > Lagopus > Lagopus leucura. The sequence goes on from NW_024962290.1 coordinate 212,593, forward strand.
GGCGGGGGGGCAGGGATGCTTACGGGAGGGCTATTTTTGGGCCGACCCGGGAGGGGGAGGAGGAAGAAAAAGGGGCCGGGGCCGGGGCTCATCGCGCTGCCGTGTTCCAGGGCAAAGGACCGGGTGGGTGCCAAGAAGGTGGGGGGGGGGGGGGGGGGGCGGGGGGCGGGGAAGCGCGGTCTCCTTGGCCGCTCCGGAGCTGCGGCACCTATGGGTACCCGAGGGGTGCCAGGGGGGTAAGGGGACCCGTTAACGGGTACGACGCTCTGGGAGGGTGAAGCGAAGGCCACTCGCCGTCGAGTGGTCGGCGACCGGCGACAGACGGGCGTTGCGGGCTGTGCTGCCGAGGATCGCTTCCCGGACAGCCGCTTCGGCACCGCCGCGCCTTTGGTGTCCGCGAGGCGGCACTTCTGCTGAGCTGGGTTGCAGGGATCGGCCACTCCAGGCTGCCTGTGCCGGGCCCCCGCCGCTGGCCCCGGGACGGACCCGGGGATGCCCCCTCCTCGTTGCACTGCCTCTCCCCAGCGGCCTACGGGCACGCTGCCGCCGCCGCATCTCCTTCCCCAGGGCACGTCCGAGGGTCCACACAGAATCACAGAATCACAGAATCACCCGGGTTGGAAGGGACCCCAAGGATCATGTAGTTCCAACCCCCCTGCCTAGCAGGGCCACCAAACATACACATTCAGATCAGGTTGCCCAGGACCCCGTCCAACCTGGCCTTAAACACGTCCAAGGACGGGGCATCCACAACCTCCCTGGGCAGCCCGTTCCAGGGCCTAACCACTCTCCTAGTAAAGAACTTCCCCCTAACATCCAACCTAAATCTTCCCTCCTTCAACTTAAAACCATTTCCCCTAGTCCTGCTGTTATCAGCCCTTTTGAAGAGTTTACTCCCCTCCCGGGTGTACTCCCCTCCTGGGTGTCCACACTCTCCCATCACCCGGTTCTGGATAAGACCAAAGCCGTGGCGGGGTTCCCTGAAACGTGCAGGGAGGATTCGGCATCCTCTGTACTGTCCCACGTGGGTGAGGGGGACATCGCAGCCCCACTGTTGGCTTTTCTGCCCGGGGCGAGGGCAGCCACCTCCAGCCGGCAGCCCGGTGGCTGCAGCACAGGGACGTGGCACACCACGGAACGGGGAGGGCAAGGCAAGCACAGAGCCCGGACAAGTGTCCTCAGGTGCCTCCATCCAGCCCAGTAGCAGGGGACAGGAGCAGAGCAAGCAGCACACGGCCTTGATGTGTAGCAAGATGGAGGCAGCACCCAAAAACCACTACAAAACAGGGAGCTGCAGCAGCTGGCCCCACTGCCAGGATGGAGGCACTCGGCCAGCTTCTGGTGAAACTGGCCTGAAGCTAAAGCAACAGCGGGAGACCAAGCTCTGTTCTTGCCTTTGCTTTGATCCAACATGAGACAGTTGTTATCAAAACAGGATGGGTTTTCTGGATATTCCCTGGCAGAGAGCTGGGGTCGTTTGGAGCCACTGTCTGGCAGCCCCAGATCTCTCCCTTGGTGTGTGCTGGGGAGGATCTGAAGCCACAGTGTGATGCAAACCGTGGTGGAAAGGCATTCTATGGCCAGGGCCTCACCTGGCTCCTCCACAAGCAGCGGCTGCAGCTGCAGGCACCAAAGCAGGCCAGGAGCTCAGCTGGCTGTGAGGGCAGCCTGCAGCTGGGGCATGGCGGTTCCCACAGCACCGCTCCCGTCCTGGCACTGCGCTCACTCCCTGATAAGGCTCCCTGATATCATAAGGTGTGGCTGCCACCGAGCCCTGTGGGGCCCACCTGGGAACCCTGCTTTTGGCAAGAGCCATCTGACAGCACTCTCTGCCAACAGTGGGGAGTTCAATGAGGGTTGTGGGGGGACTTTCCAGCACCTCTTTGCACAGCAGGTCTCAGAAGTCCCAGCTGTTGTCCATGGCTTGAGGTTCAGTTGGATTTTTTGGAAGCTTTTTGCTTCCAGAGTCTGCAGCTCATTTTATTCGCACCTCTGTCATTCCTACCTGCAGGCACTGCGCAGGGGATTTCACACCTTCCAAGGCATGAAACTATGGCTGTGTAGCAATGTATAGCCCAAAAAAAGGAGTGAGGAGAAAATAGCTTTTGAAATCGTGGAAGACTGTAATAGAAGATAATGCCCAAGCAGAGGTCTGTATTGACATTTGTTGTTCTGCACAGCTCAAAAGAAATACTTTGTGCAGCAGCACAGAAGTAGGGTCAAGCAAGCAAGAAGAGGGAGCCAAGGGGTCCTTGGTCCTCTCCTCCCCACTCCATCTGCTGCTCCATTCATCCACAAAGCACAAGGAATCAGGCAAATCTCTCGCTATAAACCAGATTTGCCTTTGTAATCTTTGAAATAAACCTAAGGATTAAAGTCTAAGGACTTATTTTTTTTTTTAAGTCAGCAACACACATGAAAGAGCAAATGGGTCCATGTGAAACCCAGCGCAGGGCACGGTGCAGGGCAGTGCGTTTGTACTGGAGCAGCAGCTGGGAGCCCTGGAAGAAGCTGCACAAACACACAGAGCGAGGCTGTCCACACAGAGCTTGATTACTTTAAACACACCTGTTCTGTCAGCCAGCAAACACACTTGGAGCGCGTGGATGCAGTCATAAGCAGCATGAAATTAGGAAGTAAACAAAGCCATCCTCGTAGAGGACACCTTTGTACAAATGCATCGGGAAAAGCCAAAGCAAAAACAAACTTTTCTACCACAGTAAAAGGCAGGAGAGCTGAACTGTGCTTGCAGCCTGACTGAGCAAGCTGGGAAAAGGGGCTGTTCCCCGACAGAAGGAGCTAATTAAGAAGTACTGGGATGGCATCACCCAGAACTGAGTCAGTAGAAGAGGCCCTCAGAGCTCCGTCTGCCAAGAACAGCACTCATTGCACCCGCCGGTTTGTTCACCACCGGGGCTCACAGTATTCCCTAAGTGCTGCTGAAGCTCTGCCCTTGGCAAGCAGGTTCCCCTGGTCCCCCTTGCTCCACAAGTGGGTGCAGTCAGCAGTGGCACCATTCTCCCAGTTGAGATCCTCCATTTGTCCTCAATCTCCGTGTTAATGCAGGCTCCCCTCGCACTGCTCAGGGCCTTTGTCTTCTGTGTTCGATGGTCTGACGCGGCCCCAGGCCCTGCAATCAGATTGTCTTCCTTAAGCCCTTCCAATAGGAGATTTCCTGTGGAGCTGAAGGATCTCTAAGCGGGTTACTGCCCATAACTTCTGGCCCTGTTACAAGAAGACTGCGGTCTTAAAGACAGGACATAGGCTTAATACACGCTCTCAAATTGCTTTGAGGAGTTACAGAGCAAACAAACAATTAGAAGATAAAATTCATTTGAAAAACAGAAGTTAGAGCTGTTTTAATGTCAGTCTGGCCAGATTCGGTTCTGCCCTGCGTCAGCTGGAAATGGCTGAGAGCATTTTGATATCAATTTAAAATCAAACAAACAAACAAAACAAAACCACCAATAAACCTCTCCATAGTGATTGGCCAGGCTAGATTTGTAACTGGTTTGATGGGAGTTAAACATCCGATAGGCTTTCAAACACTTTGGCCCTGTTTATCCAAATGAGGTTCAAAACCAGTTGAGCTGGAAAATTTACAATAAAAGGGTAATATTTGGCTTTCAATGAAGGGTTCAAATTCAGCATGGACAGAACAAACTGCTCACATGGCTCAGGCTTTTCCAGAGTCAGCAACTCCGGTGTTTCATGTACACCTAAGAGGCGACTGTTCCCATGCTGTGCTTTCATCTGCCGGGTTTGGAGGGCACTCGTTTACACGTTGGGCTGCAGCTCATAAGGCGTTGGACACAAAACCCAGGTTTTGAATATCAGAAGAGTCAGCTGCCAGTCAGAGCCACGGTGTGAATCTGCAGCCCTTGTTATCAGCAGTGAAATAGTTACACACAGAACTCACATCCAAATCTGCCTGATTAGACATGTCCCACCGATTGCTAAATTAGCTGTCACTTCTCCCGGTTGGGTCCCTCCCAATTACTCCAGCATTTGAGGAAAAACTGTAAGGTTATCTGTGTGGATGCAGGAAGGCTTTCTTTAAGTTAAAAAAAAAAAAAGTTTAAAGTTTCCAGAAGCTTCAAATCTCATTATCTGGCTCTGCCGGAGACGGCGCAGACATCGTGATGGTGCTGCCAGCAGCCACCTGGTTGCTAACATGGGTTAAGCATGATCAGTTGGAATTTAAGGGGAAAAAAGCCCAGGGGTAAGCAGGGCGAGTGTGTTTAATCATAGCTGTAATTGGTAACCTGGGTCTGACCCCAGAAACAGGCCTAGCAGGCAGAGTAAACAATAAAGCAAGAGTCTTAAGCCCAACCTACACTTAGAGCTAATAAGGCCTTTCAAAACACACAGTTGTGAAATATGGCTGTGACTGAGCCATGTGAAACGCAGTTGAGAGTGGGGAAGGAGCCGGGCAGAAAACAAAGACTTTTTAACCTGTCAGCTACTGAGATTAGTCCTCATTCTGCAGCATGTATGGATTCCTGGCAGCATGAACCAGAGCCAGAACTTGCCCTAGCCAGGCCGAGCTCCGGGGAGCTCAGCATCCCACACCTGTGCTTCACTGATCACCTTGCACCTTGCTGAATGGCTGCTGGCAGCTCGGTCCTCTCTTGTCCCAGTTCATGCTGTCCATCACCTGGCTCCCTCCCACAGTGCCTGTGCAGCTGCAGCACGGGACAGATGGCTGGAAGCACTGTGGGTTGTTCCATCGGGCAGTTCCATCTGCAGGCTATCAGGATGCTGAATATTCCCCTCTGCCTCATCCACAGAGGGGACGGAGCGAGGGCTGGATGTTCTCCAGCGTTTTGGGAGCACAGCCCAGGGCTCCAGCCGCCTGCCGCGTCTCCAGGAGATGCCTTTCACCCAACAACCTCCCTCTGAGCCTCTTTCCTTATAGCAGGCCGTATTTCCTCATGGAAAACAGCCTATCTGGCCCACTGCAAACGTCACATCTGTTCAAAAGTATTTTAAGAAGCAAACATTGCTGCACTCAAGGGAGCCACAAGCAAAGTATCTGCTTTTTCTCCTGATTTCTTAGGACTTTGGGCCTGGTTTCCAATGGTGCTCAACACTCACTGGCTCCATGTGCCATCAGCACACTCTGGGGGTTCTCCTCAGCCTTCCCAGCTACTTGCTGAACCCATATTACAAGTGTCATCTGTAATACATTTGCTCAAAGCAAAGTATAATCAGCTGGAAAAGAAGCTTCAGAGAATAGTTCCTCCTGAAGCTGCTGCATTGGGGAAGGTGTGTAGGTGACCTTGTGCTATTTCATAGCTGTTTCCTGTTCTTTGCACGTAGTTATTGTTTCTTTCCACATCCTCTGTGCAGGATGCCACCACCTCCACCTACATCTGTTCCGGTTGAACAAAGCTTGAGGGGGTAAAAAAGGGGATTTTGGCAGATCCAGAGAAAGTCGCCAGCTGTAAAGCCTGGAACAGGCTTGCTGGTTCATGAGATACAACAAGTCCAGAGCCCTGGCCTGTGCTCTGAAATGGAACAAGGATCAGTGGGACTCTGGCAGATGCATGTCCTGCTCCACCCCTCTGCCCCCCGCAGCCCTCGGCGCTGACATCTGCCCCCAGCCCCCGCCTGCAGCACAGCAAGGTCAACACAGCTGTGCTGTGTGCAGAGGCAAAGCGCCCCTTGGCCCATCTCTGCTATTGCAGCATCCTGAGGTGTGGCTGCTCTAGAAAGTCCCCAGGCACAGACTAGCTCCAGTCAAAACATGGTTTCCCTTGCCATAGCTGGGGATAGGTAAACACAGAGCAACTGGTGGCAAACCCACCAAATCCACCGTGGGACAGGGATCCAAAGCTTCCCCAGCACCACAAAGATACATGGACAACCACACGAGAATCTCACTCTGTATGAGGGCAGGAAACTGAGCCTGCAGGGTGCTGGGTTTTGTTCCAAGCTGCAGAGCAGGGGTGGGATGTGGGACCCATCCTCCCTGGTGCTACAGCACAACAGGGGTCCTCTGCTCGCCCCTCCACATTCCGAAGCAAACCTCCCCCCTCGGGCCCATTGCACATCATCGAGGGCAGGCTGCAGGGCTATATATAGTGCTTTCACACTTTCCCTGCAATGCAGCCACGCTACGAAAAAGGGATTTTTTTTCTTTTCTTAGAAATGAGAAGTTAAGAAAAACCCTCTGGCTGAAAACCACAAGACAGGATTTTTTTCAGCAGTGAGAATGCGGTTCATCTGCCAAACTCCAGCTCAGCCACGGAGCAATGCTGTGATGGAGCTGCCAGAGCAGCACATTGCCGAAATCTGCGTTTATTGCCTATAAAGCATTAATGCAGGATAATGTGTCTTGAGCACCATGGCAACCCCAGTCATCAGCAACAAAATAAGGGCAAAAGCACCAAAGGCACTGTTGCTGTAGCAGCTGGTAAGTGAGTGTACTGACCCTGTTCAGAGCCACCCGACACCTTGGCACCGAGTGAGGAGTCTGCTGGGCTTGAAGGTGGGTTCAGGGACAGCAGCTGATTTACCACTGTCAAAGAGGAGATGGTTACAGATTAAAGTGATTTCCACTGTGACACAAGAGACCTGAGGGTCTCCACACACAGAATCCTTTTCTCAAGGGTTTCATAGGACATACAGTGTTGAACAGAAAATGAGATCTTTCTGAGAAGATCTCTGAGAAGATCAAGGCTGAAGAGATTGAGCCCATCTCACACAGACTTCAAAGTAGTAGCTGGTACTGCTAACAGCAGAAGGTAAGTAGCTCTACAGCTTTCAGATTTTGGCGTGCACCAACACTGGTAACGAGCCACACTCAATCTCATTTATGGTTAACTCCAGAACCTCACTGCCATCAAACCTATGGATCTGGCTTCCCTTTTATCCCTCTCTACCAGTCCTCTTCTTGATCCCCAGCTAAACGCCACAGCATGGATTAGACAAGGCATAATCAATAGCTGCTGTGTGGATAAAGCTCTGCTCAGTGCATCCCTCTCCTTGTGGCCTCCATCTACACAGAATGAAACCTACAGGGGACTTTTGTCTTACAGCTAGGGAGAGCAGCAGTGTGCAGATGGTCCGGGCTCCAGCGTGGGAAAGAAGGGACACTGGGAGAAGGTCCTTGGAGTTCTTCTCAGGCTACACCCACAAATAGGAAAGAAGCCAGTAGTTCTCAGAGCCCAGCAAACATCCCAACCCCTGCAAACATCAATTAGTGCACAAAGGCAGCCCAGATAAAGCAGGGCAACACCCTACAAGAGTTTAGATCTGGGTGGTGCCCTTTCCCAAAAGGCAGCCTGATCCTCACTAGGAGAGATACCTCCTGAATAGCAGGTGGACTCTGCAGGACTGCTCTAGGCTGTTCCCAAGGATTCCTGGCCCTCCCTGGCAAAGCCAGTTCATTGTTTTTTGGTGAGTGCTGCGCCTGAGCAGGGGGAGGCAGGCGTAGGGTGTACCATATGCATCCACCCCTCCTAATTTCCCAATCTCCCCACGGCCACAATCCACAAGCAACCAGCACACTGTGTTGGCCCCTGGCTCACTCTGAGCAGCACACTGCTCATTTTTGTAGCTGATGCCGACAGACAGCCAAGCACAGGGCAAAGACAGAGCTAGAATCTTCCATTGGTGGTGCTTGGAAGGAAGGAGGATGCAGCAAGTATTCATTGGGAGCCAGCACTGAGGTGACACAGTTCTCTTCAGCAACATCTGACCTTCTTCACCATGATACTGCTGAAAAACTGACTGAAAAACAGCCCTTTGCTTCCCAAATCCTATTGACCCCAGTGAATGCCCCTCACTTCAGCATGTTAACTGCATTCATTTCCTGCTGCCCTGAAGAGACGCCAGCAGAGGCAGCAAACATGGTTTCCTTCATTTTACCTCTTGCTGAAGTCCCACCAAAAGTTTTATTTGTTAAGAAAGTTGTTGAGAGATGGGAATTGGACACACGGCTGGGGAGCTGGAATCCACCCCACACTGCCAGGTGTGTGCAGCCAGGGGAGGAGGGAGTAGGCGAGGTAAGGGATCATTTACCCCCAAAAACTGGGTTTAGGCATGGCTTTGGATTGCGCATAGAGTTCATCCGGGTTTGGATTCCAAGTTTCAGGTTAGAACCACATCTGTTACTCACAGAAGCAGCACATAAACTCTCTCTTCATATTTCTGCATATCAGCAACAACCAAGGCTTTAGCACAGTCTCTAGGGGCGTTTTTTTTCCCCACTTGTATTTAAAAGCATTAAAGCAGACATGATTTTATCAGTGTACATTGAGGAGAGGAGGTGGGGTGTGGATTCCTGAGCCATTTTCAGGTTGGACCTTGGTGCCTGGCCAAGGCCCTGCCCTGTTGCTCAATTTCTGCTCAGGACTTTGGTCTTGCTTAATGAAAACTCAGGGGCTTCACACAGAAGCTAGGTTTGGAATGAAACTGGTACACTTGAACCTGCTTAAACTAAACATAATGTCAGTGTCCTGGAAATGGCCTCTGGGAGACTACCTCCAAGGTATGCAGGGATGCAATGGTCAAAGACTTGGCCTCAAGGAGTCTTTTAGAGCTAAGGCAGCAGTGCAGAAGATCCTGAGACCAGCGACCTGGCCCAGGTTTCAGTGCTGCCCGTGCTGATCAGCATTCCCAGAGCTCCTTGAAGTGACTGACCTCCACGTGCATCACACCATAATTAATGCTTTTGGGTGCCCACTTACACCCCAGCCCTGCTCCACCCCACCCTCCTGTAATGGCAGGGATGGTCCCACTCCCACCCAGACAGCTCTGTTCCTGTCTCCCACTGGGAGGTCAGTGAAGCTGTCTGGGATGTCACAGCACTCCTGGAATGTGAATGGGCACCAAAAACCAAACAGGGAGGCTACACCAAGAGCGACAGCTGGAAATCCAATGCACGGGCACTGTTCCCCATGAGGTAGCAGAGGAAAAAGCCGTGCAGAGGAAATGGATCTGCCACAGTGCCTGGGAGGCTGGAGAGTGGTGTGAGAGTGGTGTCACGGGGGGAATTCAGATCATGGGTTGTAAGAAAAACAACACGCAGCTCCCTTGCTGGCACACCTCCCCTGCTGGGCACAGCAATCTCACAGAACACCTTCCTTCAGAACAACTCTCCAGTGAGGCTCTGGCAGCAGGACTTTGCAGCCGCATTCCTTAGGAAACAAAAGAAGGTTTGGAAAAACAATAAACCATCTTCCCCTCCCTGTACTGAGCCTTGGCTGAGGCCATGCTGAGTGAATTATACATGGAGCTCTGTCAGGAAGCCTCCCTCCCAGCTGAGAACGTGCAATCCCATCTGCCCACAGCCAAGACAGAGCACAGACCAGGGCTGGGGGACGGGAGGCCCGGCTGCCTCCCTTACAGCCTGTGTTGCTGAGCTCCTCGAGTCAGCAACCCACCCTGCCTTCCTGGGGTACAAGGCGTGCAAGACTGAAGGGCCGCACACATGCCCAGTCTGACCAGAGCCCAGAACTGGGCACAGCAATCTAAATGTGGCCTCACCAGGGCAGAGTAGAGGGAAGGGATCACCGCCCTCAGTCTGCTGGCTATGCTCTTTTGGCACCCCAGGATTCCACTGGCCTTCTTGGCCACAAGGGCACACTGCTGGCTCATGGCAGAACACCACTGCTCCTCTCCAGCAGGTCATCCCCTAACCTGTACTGATGCATGCAGTTATTCCTCCCCGCTTGCAAGACTCTACACTTGCTCCTGTTAAACCTCACCAGGTTCCTCTCTGCCCAGCTCTCCAATCTGTCCAAGTCTTGTTGAATGGCAGCACAGCCTTCAGGTGTGTCAGCCAATCCTCCCAGCTTTGTATCATCAACAAACTTGCTGAGGGTGGACTCTATCCCTTCATCCAGGTCACTGATAAAGACATCGAACAAGACTGCACTGACCCCTAGGGAACACAACTAGTTACAGGCCTCCAACCAGATTCTGCACCACTTATGACAACCCTCTGAGCTCTGACAGTCAACCAGTTCTCAGTCCACCTCACTGTCTACTCAGCTATCCCACATCTTACAAGTTTCACAGCAAGAGTGTAGTGGGAGACAATGGCAAACACCTTGCTGAAGTCATGGTACACAACATCCACTGCTCTCCTCCCATCTACCCAGCCAGTGAAACCATAGAAGACTATCAGGTTGCTCAAGCATGATTCCCCTTGGTGAATCCATGTTGACTACTCCTGATAACCTTCTTTTCTTCCAATTGATTGGAGATGGCATCCAGAACTAGTTGCTCCATCACATTTTAAAGTTGATCCTGCTGCTGGACACATCTGCTGTGTATTTGCAACAGCAACTTACATTTTCTTGGTATGTACCTCAGTTTCCAGATGCACATGGATACTTCTGAACCTGAAATGATGCACATCCAATGAGGGAAAGGAGCCAGGAATGTAGCTGTGTAACCATCCCCTACAATGAAGAGGATGATTGCTGAGATCTCCTCGCAGAAAACACTGTGCAGACAGAGAATCACAGAATCACAGAATTGTAGGGGTTGGAAGGGACCTCCAGAGATCATCGAGTCCAACCCCCTGCCAAAGCAGGTTCCCTACAGCAGGTCGCACAGGTCGGCATCCAGGCAGGTCTTGAACATCTCCAGAGCAGGAGACTCCACCACCTCCCTGGGCAGCCTGTTCCAGTGCTCCGTCACCTCACTGTGCAGAAGTTCCTTCGCACATTGGTGCAGAACTTCCTATGCTGCAGTTTCCGGCTGTTTCCCCTTGTCCTGTCTCCACGCACCACTGAAAAGAGTCCGGCCTCGCCATTCTGCCCCCCACACCTCATGTATTTATAAACCTGGATTAGATCCCCTCTCAGTCTTTTCTCAAGGCTGAACAGACCCAGTTCACTCAGCCTTTCCTCATAGCAGAGATGCTCCAGGCCCCTCACCATCTTTGTGGCCCTCCGCTGGACTCTTTCCAAGAGATCCCTGTCTTTTTTGTACTGGGGAGCCCAGAACTGGACGCTGTGCTCCAGATGAGGCCTCACCAGGGCAGAGCAGAGGGGGAGGATCACCTCCCTCGACCTGCTGGCCACGCTCTTTTTAATGCACCCCAGGATGCCATTGGCCCTCTTGGCCACAAGGGCACACTGCTGGCTCATGGCCGACCTGTCGTCTACCAGGACACCCAGGTCCCTCTCCGCAGAGCTCCCATCCAGCAGCTCATCCCCCAGCCTGTACCGGTGCATGCAATTATTCCTCCCCAGATGCAAGACTCTACACTTGCTTTTGTTGAACCTCATCTGGTTTCTTACTGCCCAGCTCTCCAGCCTGTCCAGGTCTCGCTGAATGGCAGCACGGCCTTCAGGCGTGTCAGCCAATCCTCCCAACTTCGTATCATCAGCAAACTTGCTGAGGGTGGCCACCATCCCCTCGTCAAGGTCATTGATGAAGATGTTGAACAAGACCGGACCCAGCACAGACCCCTGGGGGACACCACTGGTTACAGGCCTCCAACCAGACTCTGCACTGCCAACAACGACCCTCTGCGCTCTGCCAGTCAGCCAGTTCTCAACCCACCTCACTGTCCACTCATCTATCCCACAGTTCCTCAGCTTTGTTATAAGGATGTCATGGGAGACAGTATCAAACACCTGCTGAAAGCAAGGTAGACTACATCCACTGCTCTCCCCCAATCCACCCAGACAGTGGCAACATCACAGAAGGCCACCAGGTTGGTCAAGCACGACCTCCCCCTGGTGAACCTGTGCTGACTGCTCCTGATCACCTCCTTTTCTCCCAGTTGTCTGGAGATGGCATCCAGCACCAGCTGTTCCATCACCTTTCCAGGGACAGAGGTGAGGCTGACTGGCCTGTAATTACCTGGATCTTCCTTCTTGCCCTTTTTGACCAGAGTGACATTGGCTCTCCTCCAGTCTTCAGGCACCTCCCCCATTCTCCAAGACCTCTCAAAGATGACAGAGAGCAGTTCAGCAATCACCTCCGCCAGCTCCCTCAGCTCCCATGGATGCATCCCATCGGGTCCCATGGATTTATGAACATTGGTGCTGCCTAGGCGCTCTCGGACCACCTCTTCCCTGACAGAAGGGAGGTCTTCCATTCCTCAGACCCTCTCACTGACCTCCAGGATCAGGGATTCCTGAGGAAGAGCTTTTTCAGTGAAGACAGAAGCAAAAAAGGCATTCAGTATCTCCGCCTTCTCAGCATCCCCCATTACCAGAACACCCCCCTCAGTAGGGGAACCACATTCTCCCTAGTCTTCAAGAAGAGAGGGAAAAGCCACCTTGCACTTTTCCAGTAGCTACAAGCCCTGTGACCACATGAGGCACAGCACTGTCATGTTATGATCCCGTTCTTGGCACACACCATGGTCACTCAGAACAGCAATGGCCCTGCGGAGGAGGGAAACGTTTCCGTACCTCCTGGCTGACGGCTCCAGGGATCTCCGCTCCCTCCCGTGCCCCCAGCTCTCCCCATGATAACCGTTTTAGCTTTGCCTCATACACACGCCCTTGAGATCTGCAGAGGCTGAAGAGTAAACAGACCTTAAAAGGGGCTGAAATTCCTGCCTTCCACTCCCTCGTTCTCAAGAGTGCTCTTCAGCAAAGCAGCTTTTGCAGAGACCAGGCAACCGAAGTCCTCTTTATGATACAAAGCAGCTAATAATAACCATGCACCCTTCACCCTGCCTGCTCCAGAGCCCAGGAGAGACCCTGCTCAGCAGATGGACATGTTTTTCTGCCATAAGTGGTTGTTCTCCCTCTTTCTAGCAAGGCCACATTGTGCTCAAACTGTTCTGTTCCACCATCATAAATTTCAGCTCAAAATCACCAGTGCAGATCTTATCACAAGACTCCTCATGTTTGGAAGCTTTTCTTCTCCTCTTGCAAGGGCTGAGCTTTTAATTTAAGAAAGGTTGTCACTGAGAGGAAATCTGAAAACACGAACTATCTCAAGTTAAGGTCTGAAACAGGTATCAGCTAAAACAATCTGAGAAAATGAATAAAGCAGGTCAATGAGAGATTTTTAAACCGTTTAGATGCTACAAAAAGCGGTGAATTCACTGACATCCTTGAAGCTTCCTTGGATGGACATTGCAGAACACAGGGCCCCATAAGCCAGAGGGGCAGGACATTGGAGCAGCACACACTGGTATCTCAGTGCTTTCTGCATTGGCCCAGAATGCATTCACAGAGTGTTCTCAGTTTTGCTTTTTTTTTTTTTCAGCACTGTGTAGCTTGGAAAACATGCATTAGGAAACATCCGGGATGTGTTGCTGGCAAACCAGAGGGGGGTCTGGTCCAGCCCAAGAGCAAACGTGCCCTGCAGGCACCTCTGCTGCTTCCCAGAGACCATTCCTGCTCTTGATGCCCCCTCCTCCAAGCACATACGCAGCAAGATGAGCTCTTCCAGGAAAGTGGGAGAGGGAAAATGAGGCAATATTTTTCCAACCTTCTTTTCCAACTTCCTACAGCTTCTGAATCTTAATAGTGTCCTTCCCTGTTGGGTTGTATCAAGACTGGTACTGACTGATACTCAGCAACTGTAGCCAGATCCTGGCTCCTGTGTCCCTGGATGAGGACAGAGTGACTCCATATTCAGAGCTGAGGTACAGGGTAGCATCTGGTTCGCCTCAGGCGTTTTGCTGATTGAGCAGAGGTCCATCTCCAGGCAGAGAAGGGATAAAATGGCTTCAAGAACACAGCAAAAAGCTAAAAGAGAGCAGAAAGTTGCCTTTTGTCTCCAAAGAACAGGGAGTCTCATGGTATTTGCAGCAGAATCAATGTGTCCTTTCACTGAGAACAAAACACGTCAAGGGAGTGTGTTCATATTAGCACCATTTTATTGGGAACATTTCTCAGAACCAGGGTGGAATTTCTCATGAAAAACAGTGGAGGACAATGAGCAAGTGAGCCTCTGCCCAGAGCAACCCACACCGCACCTGTGATAAGAGTGCTCCAAGTCAAGGCTGCCTTCTGGCAGGTCACGTCCGAATCTGGGTCGCTCACATCTCGGGTCTCAGTTTCAGGCTGCGTCAGAATAGAGACAAGACACAGAACTGCTCTTTTTTAGTGAAAGACGGAAGAAAAAAAAAGAGTACTTCTCCAGCCAGCTGTTTCCCAGCAGGAGCACAACAACAAAGTCCACTTCAAAGATGTCACCTAAGACACACCTAAGGTGCTTTAGAGCACTCACCTGTGAGCAGGTAAATCATTTGAAGAGCCACTCTGGGCCCTATAACTGCCTCTGGGTATGCTAAAAATTGACCACAATTACTCTGTGGGGTGCTTACCTTACATAATCATCTTAATTACAGGGGTCTGCCTAATTACACTTTATGCAGCTTTAACTATGCGAAGGCATCACATGTGGGATAGAAAAGATTCTGACCAAGTCTTGACCAACATGAGAAAAACAGAAGGACTCCAGCTGGACCCACGGTGCCTCCTGCCCTGTAACCCTGCCGAGCAGGTTTCTCCCACCGCCCCGATAAGATTAGAAACCTGGGTGTAACCCTGGCTTATGGCAACACACATTAAAGGAGGCAGAACCCTGGGTTGGGCTGGGGGTGGGGAGGAAGGGGCTTTCCAGCTGAGCGGCCGATCCCACAATGGCAGCACTGTAATTGTCTTTCATTCCAGCCTGTGTATGCATGGCTAGAAAGCTGTTCTCAGATTAACTATCTCCTCCTCGTAGCTCTGTAACCTTGGTAGCCTGATTTATTATTATTTTTTTCAAACTACACCACGTAGGCACAGAGCAGAGCTGTGTTATCGCACGAGCGCCCACATGAAAGGAACTTTGCAGTGTGCAGCCATGCCAGAGCTGGAGGGAAGGCAGAGCAGCAAAGCCTTGCCAGGCAGGTAGGACAGGGGTGCTGGAGAAAGGTGCCTTGCCACGGATTTTGCATCTAGCTTGGAGTTTTCCCAAAGCTGAGAAGCAGTCAGGTGAGGATCTGACCTAAGTCTGTCTTAGAGAATTGCTGTCGATGCCCAAATTGCCAAATGTGTGTGCGTACATCTTACCCACTAGCAGTAACACACCACTTCAAGCACGCTCTCGGGCTGTTTCGTTTCCCCTTCTTTGGGCAGCTGAAAGCCCCCAGACTGAAGCTGAAGGTTCCATTCTACCACACTGGTCCTTCCCACAATACACCACCTTTTTGAATCCCCCAAACTGCCCCAGTTCAGGTGCTGCCTCGGAACATGAAACTGCTAAACTCTGTCGAAGGGGAATAATTGTTTTTCCTTCATAAAGCACGGTGTTGAGCTCCGTCAGAGAAGCTGGAATGGGGGAGTGCTATCAGAGAAGAAAAACTAAATATAACTCTGGAAAAACATTCCACTCAAATTAATTATCAGCACTGAAATAACATTTTCAAAAGAGAAAGGAAAATATTGTGCTGAGCTGAGAAAAAGAGGGAGGTCTGCCAGTCCAGGCGTGTGTTTATCCTGGACACTGTTTAAGCTCTCAGTGCTAAATTACTGACAGAGCCCAGCTGTTCGTGAATCTCAGCCCTCCCCTCTGCTCAGGCCAATAGATTTCGCTCTAATCTGCACCCAAAAAAGGACTGCATTTCCCTTCCCAGCCGTGCCTGACGTGGCCTGGCCTGCGCACGTCAGCAGGATCAGCTCCCCAGCAGGAAGCTGGCGAGAGCTTCTTGCAAACATGTGACGTAGGAGACGGCCACGCAGCCCAACGCACCGCGCGCAGAGTGGGGATGTGGAGCAGAGCCACGCTTCCAAAGAAGGAGAGCCTGATGGCCCTTCCCTGGGTAACAAAAGCTCTGTAGCAGCCTCCCAAACCTGCTGTGCTGCTGCCAGGAGTGCGCGGGCTCGCGGTGTTGCGGTGCTGGCAGATTGTACACGTTTGGCACAAGAAGAAAGGGCTGCCTGTGAGAAGCACAGGGTGCCCGGATGCCTGAAAGGGTGCCTGCATCCAGGCTGTAAGTTAGGAAGGAAAGGAGAAGCGGCACAGACGTTTCACTGTGGGCCTGCACGGCACGACGGCTGCATCCTGCATGGGATGTGGGTGTGTTGAGGGAGGGAAGATTTAGGTTGGATGTTAGGGGGAAGTTCTTTACAAGGAGAGTGGTTAGGCCCTGGAATGGGCTGCCCAGGGAGGTTGTGGATGCCCCGTCCTTGGACGTGTTTAAGGCCAGGTTGGACGGGGTCCTGGGCACCCTGATCTGAATGTGTATGTTTGGTGGCCCTGCTAGGCAGGGGGGTTGGAACTACATGATCCTTGGGGTCCCTTCCAACCCGGGTGATTCTGTGATTCTGTGATTCTGTGTTCGCCTCCCTGGGGGAAAAACAAAGGGTCACAAATCAAACAGAAGCCCCATCACACATCTCTTCCCATGTCTGATCAACGAGGAGAAATGACTGCGGTGTGAGCCGAGTATTTTGGGACACATGCTTCCACCACTTCCTTCTCCACCCCCAGCCCCCCAAAAAACCTGACCGACCAATCAAAAAAACCCAAACAGCTGGTAGCCCTTCAAGCCTCCCTCTGCAGTAGAGCTGCCCCAGAAGCGCCCAGGAAAAGGCAGAAACACAGCAATAAGCCCAGGACCGTGCTCTGCTCCAGCTTTCCCACGCCCTGCTGAGCAGGCTAGCCAGCAGAAGCGTATTCACACGCTAGAAACCTAATGCTTCCTTCCCTGCAGCATGTCCCTGAGTGAAGTAAATAATTGGCAGCTCCTTTGATGAATTTCACTTTTACTGCTTTCAAGTTAGCCAGTCTTCTGCTTACCTGGGTTTTCTGTCATGTCTGCAATATTCAGAATTATTTACTGAATTATACACCAAACTGGCCTGCGCTGGGACCAGGAGCCTCCTGAAGCCTTCAGCTAACAGAAAGCAGCCATGTTTCATTGGTGCCCCTGGGCTCAGTCCCCATCACCACCTCACACCCCATGAGGAAGAGATGGGAGAGCTCAACGTGTTTCCTCCTGAGCCAGCTCTGAACTAACTTCATGCTGGTTCAGGCTGGTTTGTCTAGCAACAGGGATCGGTATTTTAGATAGATTAGTTTATCAAACGGAGTCAACCAGTATTAATTCTAAAACTTTCCATTTGAACTTTGCTTGGTGTGTGAACAGCCTTGTTTTCTCTTAATTCCGCTTCACTAAAAGCACTTAGAGAGTCACAATAGACTACTTATCTTAGCATTTCATGAGGTGCAAGGACATTTTCCTCACATTTCACATATATTGTTTTGGAAGAAGCCTAACAAACAATGGGAATTTGCCAAATCAGGGAAAAACAGCTAAAGGTCAGCCAAAAGTCTCAGCGATGAAGTTGATAGTGGAAAACTGGGGATAAAGTAAGTAGGCGTACGCCCACTCTACATGAGATCACGCATGCCCAGAGGCTCATTAGCGGATATTAATGAGTTCCGGGAAAGGAGCGGCCATGGACGGCAGCGCGCCGCGTTTCTTCAGCCCACGAGGGTTTATGGCGCCACCACGCGGCGCAGCGCGGCGCAGCACCCGGCCCTGCGCTCCCACCTCCTGGGGGGAATCCTTCGAGTTTGGGACCTTTAAAAGTCATCTAGTCCAACTCCCCTGCAATGAACAGGGACAGATCAGATGGCCCAGAGCTCGATCCAGCCTCGCCTCGAAAGCCTCCAGGGATGGGGCATCAACCGCATCTCTAGGCATTCTGTTCCAGTGCCTTACCACCATGACTGTAAAAGACTTTTTCCTTATGTCCGACCTAAATCTCCCCTCGTTGAGCCTGAAGCCATTTTCCCTTGTTCTGCCATCACAGACCCTGCTAAAGAGTCTGTTCCCTTCTTTCCTGTAGCTCCCATTTAGATATTGAAAGGCCACTGTCAGGTCACCTCTCAGCCCCGTCTTCTCCAGGCAGCACAGCCCGACCCCTCAGCCTGTCCTTGCAGGAGAGGTGTTATTTATCCTGCCCCTCTGATTATTTTTGTAGCTCCAGCTCCTCTGTCTGTACTGAGGACTCCACGTGTGGACACAGCGCTCCAGGTGAGGTCTCAATGCAGAGCAGAGGGGCAGGATCAACTCCCTGGCCCTGCTGGCAGCGCTGCTTTGGATGCACCCAGGATGCGGTTGGCTTTCTGGGCTGGAGGGCACAGTGCTGGCTCATGTCCAGCTGCCGTCCACCAAAACCCCTGGGGATTTTTTGACAGAACTGTGCTCCATCCTTTCATCCCCCAGCTTGTATTGGTAGTGAGGTTTGCCTCGACTCAGGTGCAAGACCTTGCATTTGGATTTCTTGAACCTCATAAGCTTCACCTGGGCCCATTGCTCAAGCCTGTCGAGGTCCCTCAGGATGGCATCCTGTCCCTCCGGTGTGTTGACTGCACGAGGGATTTTGGATCGTCTCCCACACTGGAGTTAAACATGCTGTCAGGGCTGTGTCTGTGTTTGGCTTGCTTCTGTTTTATGGAGCTGAGTTCATGTCTGTGTGCTCAGGAATTGGTGAGAATGGAGCCGTACTGAACCTGTGTCAGCAGGCCTGCCTGCTGCCTGCTGCCTCGAGAAGTTTGCTCACAGCTTGTAGGCTTTCTACTTTTGTTGCTGCTATTTTTCCTCGGCTCTGAGGGAGCAGAGGAGAGAGCGCTGCCCTTTTTGTGGCCTCCTGTACTCTTCTCTCCTAAAAGCAGTCATCTGCCAATCCTGCCCCTATATCTTGAGATTTGTTAAAAGGTTGTGAATGCTTTGGCTTCATTACAAAATAATAATAATAATAACAATAATAAGTGGAATAGTGGTAGCCCCTTAGTTCTCATAGAATCATCACAGAATCGTGAATGTTTTCATGAATGTTTATAGGCAAAAGCTCATCCTCTGTTGGCGTTCGCTGCAGTTCAGGAACTGTAGTACATTAGCTAAAGATGTTCTCTTTGCTGCCCCAGAGACTGAAACCTTGAATGGGAAAAAGGGCAAAGTCACTCACTGAGATAAAACCCCATCCCGGCAGTATTTTGAAACAAAACTGTTATTTCAAAACAAGGACAGTATCTGATGAAGTGCAGGGACGTAGATGATGTCTCTGTCTAGAATTAGGGACACATTTCACCCTGTTGAGAAAGCTGAACAAAGCGGTCAGACTGACTTCTAAACTGTTTTAAGCCTTCGAGGTTAAAGGGCAGTTAGAGCTGCTGCTTAAGTAGAGAATGTTTTATTTAAAGGCGGTTTGGTTGCTAGAATTTCTAGGGCCCTAAGTGCTATTGAATCATTTTAAAAGCCTTTATCATGCTAATGTCGCAGAAACACTCATGAATTTGAGAGGATCGAACACCCTTTCCTGGTGCCTGATGGCCCACATCACACACAGACATAGGGACGTTTTTCTCCTTCAGTTGCAGCATGGCAGGTGGAGGATGGGGGGCAGCTCCCCCCACACAGCCTGTCTGCCGGGTTCTCTCAGCCTGTTGCTTCAGTGCTCTGTTGTTATGTCCTGTAAATGTTTAATGGCAAGCTTATCTCTCTTACCTACACAGATGGCTGAGGTTATTGAGCTTGTGAGCAAGGATTAATTGGAAATGGGCGGATGTTGTCTACCAGAAAAAGAGCTTAATAAGTAATTAGACGGGATGCTGTTGTGGGAGCAAAGCCTCCTCTGAAGGGTTCAGAGCAAAACCAAGTCCAGAAGGAACTTCCTGGGGCCTTGTTACAATTCATTCTTAGGGATGAGACCTCATGAATGCGGTCACAAATGCAAGATGATGTCTGTACTGCAGCCCTCTGCTTGGTGACGGCAGCAGCCAGTGCTCTCCGCTAGTCACAGCTGGTCCTCTCCTTGCAGACCATGGGGATTGATGGGTGAGACAGATGGGGAAAATAGGTCCTGTTACATGGGGCAGCCTGATGGAACCTTCCAAACCTGATGGAAGAAGTTTAAGATCTGCATGCTTAGTGATGACATATATATATAAAAATAATAAATTGTAATAGATTAGGCTCCAATATGCCCTGCCAATCTTAAGTGGATTTTTCAGATCTTATGCTTTAGTAAATCCAAATTTCAAAAGATCACACCATAAATAATTGCATGTGACATAAATTGCATAAAAATATAGAAAGAAAAATCCAGAATAGCTAAAACAAAGCATTCTTCATGTGATATGTCCATAGCTAAAATAACACAATGCACACATTCATTCATGCATATACCTGTTTTCAATGTGTTTTGCTCACCTGCACACACCTGCATTTGGGCACAGATATTTAAGTGCACGCCTGTGGATCTGAACCATGCACATACCCCCACTTCTGAAGGCCTTTCTTACTGGCAGGCAACACAGAATCGTTCTTGGAACTCAGACGGGGTAGGCGGCAGGATCCAGCCCTGCTGCCCGTTCCTACATGCAGATAGTGCCCTACCATTCACTGGGGTTCACCACCACCACGGAGAGCTGGTGAACTCATCCCCTCAGTCCTGGCCACCTGGGAACATCAGGCAGATGCTCACAGTGCAGAGTCAAGATTTATTTAAGGAACAGGATTGGCAGAAATCAAGCCTGAGCGTTTCCTAACATCAGAGAAGGTAGGGGTGTGCTTACAGTGCCTAATTACAGCTATTTAGTGCCAACAGACAGAAAGATAAAAGCCGTGATGTAAGGAAAAAATGTGTAATGCTCTATTGCAATATTACATCTAATTCTTCATGAAAAGGACACTTCAAGGTCCCAATAAAACATACATAGGGACAAAAGGTGGATAAACGATGACACTCTGTAGAAGTAGCTTGGGAAATGGCTGCAGCATTCTGTAATCACACTGAGTCAGAGTGTATTTCTGGGAATCTACGTGCAGAAGGGAGGAATTTCCCCTGTGGAGCCAGGGAATGGCTGGTATCTGAAAGTCAGCAGTTCTTTAGTTCCAGTCAATGAGCTGCAGAGAGGAGGGAAATCAAATGCCAGAGAAAGATGGTGTGAAGCAGGACAGACTCGGGAACAAGGAGTTAGTACTGGGGAAACCAGGCATAAGAACAGAGATCTTCAAACAAATGAATCGTTTTCATAAGTACCAAAGAGATATGGCTCTCCTGACTGCCCTGTTAAGCAAAGACTCCTGTCTGTGCCTGTCTGTGCCCAAGGCCCACCTGGAGATTATCTTTGGAGAAGAGAACTTGAGGATCCTTAAAGCTCCTAATTTCTTGCTGTGAATCTGAACAAGAACTAA
The DNA here is from genome assembly GCF_019238085.1 of Lagopus leucura. NCBI lineage: Eukaryota > Metazoa > Chordata > Aves > Galliformes > Phasianidae > Lagopus > Lagopus leucura. The sequence goes on from NW_024962290.1 coordinate 233,723, forward strand.
TATCAGACATTGCCTGTATGACCCGTGCTCATGGACCGATGACATCACACTGCAGGAGCATGGCTGGCTCTTTGGCCTGGACTTGCCACAGGACACAGCACCAGCAACAGGAGCCTTTCAGCTACACCAAATGATCTGTTCAGTAGCACAGAAAGAGATTTTAGGCATTCCAGCTGTCTCGTTGCTGCATGGGGTGCTGTTAAACACCAATGTTACACACCATTGGCTCTGGGCTGCGCAGTGAAGGACACCTATGGGGGTTACACGACCTGGAGGCCACAGAGATCCCTTTTCATGACTCCATTTACAGGCACTGGATTATAGTGGCAGTAACTTAAGCAAGGGTACGTATACCAAACTGGATGTGGGGCCAGACTCTTAAAGAGAAGGAGACAGTTTTTACAGGGAACTCGGTGTCCTTCAAGAAGAGCTCAGATATAAAAAGCTGCTAAGCTATTGAGGAACCAGCAATACCATGAAGGCTCTTGAGAAAAGAACCCAGACAGGCTCATCTCTTTTGGATGAACCTCTAATGGAATTACATCATGCTCTTTATTCCCCTGCCCACAGCCCCATTCCATCTTAATCCCATTAGAGCCCAAAGTGATCAGACTCTCTCTAAAGCAGAAACCAAGGCAAGAAAGGAGATCAGGTATCTCCTAACACCTCTTGGACTGGGCACTGGAAGCAGCACAGCTCAGTGGATCAGTCAGTGATGCACTGATATCCCTCTCTTAGGTTATAAACCACATCAAGCAGGGAGACTTTGGCCAAGATAGCAAGGTTAAGCTGAAAAAAAAGTTAAAGCTAAGGCCTTGTAAGAAATAAAAACAGCCTTGAGTCAAGCTGTCCTAATCATAGAACAAAATCTCCCTCACTTTTAGCAAGGTGAAAACAAGGGGTTACTTCTTATTTCAAGCACTTATGCACACACCGGTTGTTGATTTTGTTCTGCTTGCTTTTCGACACTCCCAAGACTTTGGTATTTGACACGGCACAGCAGAGACAGGGCCAAGGTGTAGGTCATTGGCATGCACTGGCATCAGGAAGCACATTCCTCTTTACAGGCCCCAGAGCATGAGCTGAACTCCAAACGGACCAGCCCCTGGGTAGGAATCTGAAGCTGCTCACTACATCTGGGAAGGAGATGGCTTTGTTCAGATGTAGTTTTCTAGGAAGAAGTAGATAAAATTGCTCTGATCTTCACGATAGAATGCTTATCAAGTACACAGAGCTTTGAGCAAAAAGAGGCAGTTCTTTGGAGAACCTGCTGAACTGCTGTAATAAATACTGTAAATGAATACTCCAGTGTGACTGCTTGGCTCTGTGTCGTGGCAGTGTGAAAACCAGGGGCTGCTCCATAGCAAAAAAGTGTCCAATAGGGAGGAAAGGGTTGGGAACTGTAAACACATCTGAGATGGTTTGAAGTCTTAGCGAAGCAGTTAATAAGGGCTGTATGCCAAGGACACACAATTTCAGTGAGCTTCACCTGATGCCACTTGAATAAAATTGGGCATGTTGAAAAGATGGCAGACACATAGCATGGAATATGGGAATTCAGTCAGTCTTTAATCTGAGCAGCCAGGCCCAGCTTCCCCCATAGTAAGTATTTACTGTGCTGGCAGACGAAGGTGGAAGAAACAAAAGATGAGCCTAAATTATTTATTAGAGATATAAGCAGGTGATTTAGACATTTGAGGTAGCCAAAAAGCAGGTTTATCAGTTCCCTTCTGAGGCTCTGGGATACCCTTCCATGGCAGACACCATTGCTCCTAACACGTTTCAAGGTTACTTTAGTTTTTGGACATAAGTGTTTAATAGTTCCTCTTTCTCTCTAACATCTTATGCATGCAGTACAGCTCTGGATAAGTGAACTGAAATAAAACTTGCCTTTAATGATGTTACTTTTCTATACCAAGAATGAAGCAGTCCATTTGTATGTTGATCTCAGGTCTTTATTTACAACTGAAAAAAGAGAAGCAGCAATTAAGCTTTTTGGTCTGCAAACACACTGCTTCCACGTTACCATAAGACTGCTACAAAAGTGCTCTATGTATGTGACCAGGAAGAGCAAGCAACATTGACACCTACTGTTGGACATATTAATTGCTGACAGCACTAAGGCACCAACTTTACAAGATTCTTGTGAACCAGAAGACACTTTCCTTACTTAAAACTACATGCTGTCTTTTGTTTTGCTTTTGTGTTGCCTCCTGCAGTGCTTTCACTTAATTGCAAGCCAAGAATCTGCAGGTAAAGGAAACCTCTTCCTTTAACTCAATTTCCTCATGGGAATTAAGTGGAACTAAGTGATCCTTAGGCAGTGAGAGCTTTTTTGAGGCTAGCTTATAAAAATGAAAGACCTGCAAACAAATGCTGCTGTTCTCAGACTAGGCTGTACTGTATGCAAAGTGAGAGCGTGCAGATTCTTCAGAAGAGTCGAAGTTTCCACCTCACAAGGAAATGAGGTTCTCCTACAGAGAGCATCTTGCAGAGCACATCAGAAAGTACAAACCAGCCAGGTACAGAGCACAGGTTTGAAAGAAGAAGTTTACTGTCCCTTGCGGACAGGGACGGATCATTTCTAACACTTTCAGAGTTCTTCACATTAAAACACTCATCATCATGATTCCATACCTGCAATGCTGCTGTTTTTATTTTTTTGTTCCCAGCCCAATTGAGAGATTTCATGTGTAGGATTGAGTGACTCTACCAAGAGATGAAGGAAGAATTTGGCAACCAGGCTGAAAGAGTTAAGCCCTACATCTTCTTTCCTACCATTACTTTTCTCTTCATCAGGTCATTTCAGCAAATGAGCTTCAAGTAAAGACACAGATACTCTTGTGAAGTGCTTCCTATCTTTCATATCATCAATTTGTAAAAAGAGATGTAAGAGAAAATGCTCCAGAGATAGGAACGTAATGGCAGTTGAAGAGAAAAAAGGCTGGACGTAGAACTTAGCAGTGACTGTTTGCTCACACAGTAATCTAAAGTCCTCTATGACAAAAGTGAAGTCGTTTTAATATGTCCTGATTTATGCATTGTCCCTGGGCTCTCTCTCCAAGTGTGTGGCCTCCAAGAAATAATGCTTTTCTTCAAAGGAAATTATCCTAGCAATGTACCATCAAACGTTTGCTTTTCAGGCCAGCAGCGCACTCACCATTGAAGGCACTTTGTTAAAGCTTTCTGCCTACCTTCTTTCCAACAACAGTCCCAAGAGTAAGTGAGAGAACTGCTCAGCACAAGCTGACTTGCTTTGCCTTCACTGACAATCACCAGGAAGCCCACTCCACTTCCACGAAGTCACAGCAGGCTCTGGTGACAGGAGCAAGAGAGAAGTCAGCCCAAGAAGCCCCTGGATCCTGACCAGCCTCCTGCCAACAGCAGTGAGCTCCTGAGCCCTCCGCTGCTGTAGGTCCAAGCTCTACTCAGTCTCACCTCTCCGACCCCCAGCCAAGGAGACCAAACCCTTGTAAAGCACCCAGGTTTGGCAGCACCTGCTGCCTCTGGGCAGACACAATGGCAGTGCAAGGTTGAACACTCAGGCATCTACTCCGGCGTAACGCCAATATTGACACAAAGTCTCTAGAGGTGAAGAGAACTTCCAAGAAAAGTCATCTAATCTTGTTCTTCCACTGCTCAGGCAGCATCACAACATGGTGGACCGTGATAACGCTTGGGTCTCCAAACAAAGTCCTGAAGTCTATTGTATTGGTATCTCAATTTTAATGATACTGATCTTTACCAGCTTGTGCAATGTTTGGGCATCTTTGTTGACACAAGACTTGCAAGAAGTGAGAGCAGCATATAAAAGTGAGAAAAGTCTGCAGCAGATCAGTTCTGGTCAAAGATGGCCAAGCTCGTTTTGCTTACTGGTAAGTCCTGCTTCAAAACTTCTTCTCTGCCTTTATGACAAGTGCCAGGGCTCTCACTTTTCTCTCACTTTTACATCAGGTGATAGAAGAGGGGTTCAATGGAAATCAAGATGTTGCATTTTCTATTTATTCAAAGGAAAATCAGTACCGCGTTTTCAGGTTGTTTATATGCTGGAGTGCTCTGGTGTTTTCTTCTTCCTTAGATATGCAATTTCTTTATTCAGTTGATTTCTTTAACCAAAACACAACCTTGGACCAAGACGTAACACTCTAGGGATAAAAACTGCCTTGCTAAAGGAGCTATCACTGTCCATATTTGCCTGTAGTCTCTGTTATTTCAGCTATATTCACAGGAATCATCACATTCAGTTCCTTCCTACTGAAGGAATTAACCAGAGCAGCATACTGAGATCTTAATGACCATAAGCTTTTCTGCACATTCGCTTCCCTCAGAATAAACTGTGACCTCAGACTGAACTTTTGTTGGGTTAATACTGATCTAAAATATTGGCACAGAGCAATTTTATTGTCTGTATGACAGTGTACCTATCAAATGATTTCTGCTTCTTTCAGCACTGATGTTTATTTCAAAGACTAATCCTTCACTTTGATTTTCAAAGGTCTGGCCCTCCTGCTGAACGCCCAGATAGGTATGTGCTTCACACCCCAAAACTGCTCACCAAACACCTCTTAGCACTGGCACACACAGTCAAGGCAGGCATGCAGCTTATTAGATACACCAACAGCCTTCTCCATCCAGGCACTTCACTGGAGATCTGTTCTACGTCTGTTCTTCCTCACCAAAGGGAGAAAGGCTCAGTTTGGGAAAGAGACACAGCAGCCACAACCACCCTGATTCATGAGTTTCAGGGTACAAACAAAGAAAGAGGGAAATGCTTTAATGACCTTAGGGAGCCAGTTCCCAGAAGGATAACCAGCCCCACATCACTTTATTTGAAATCCTTAGTCCCAAGCAAACATTGCCCAAACATTTCTGATCAGATTTCATTTATGTCTTAATTTACAGCAAGTGCAGCCCAGGGCAGTGTTGGCTATACTGAGAAACATGAAAGATGGTTACAGGAAATGTCATGCAGCCAGTTACCTGGTCAGCATACATAACAGGACATCAGCATCTCCTATTTACTCTCTTCTCCCCCCACTCCACCTCCTCTATTTCTCTACAGGCTCTGCCTATGTGCTGTCATGCTATTTCACCAACTGGGCTCAATACAGGCCTGGCCTGGGAAAATACATGCCAGACAACATCGACCCGTGCCTCTGTGACCATCTGATCTACGCCTTCGCTGGGATGTCCAACAATGAGATCACAACCATTGAATGGAATGATGAGACCCTCTACAAATCCTTCAATGGACTGAAAAATAAGTACGTACTGACAGCATCACGCATCATGTGTTTTCCCACTCAAGTCCTGCAAATTACTGAGCAGCTGTTCTGTATAAGATGGCAGCTCAACCCACATGCTGAGGGGGCAAAGAAAAAGGGGCAGACAGTGATGTCAGATAAGGCTGGCCAGGCTGCCAGCATTGATCCTCCGGGGATGAGGAACATCAGTCACATCAGTAACTGTGCTCCTGACTTACTGCCTGGGTGTCACTCCACAACATCACAGCCTACAAATGCAGCTGCAGCAGCCACTTTGCAGAAAAGCAGGAGCACTGTGCTTTGTGTTGGTCTTTGGTCTGAAGTTGGAAACAGCAATACTAAACCATTCTTTGCAGTGAAACGTGTTCATGTCCCTCCCTTTGCAGGAATGGAAATCTCAAGACCCTCCTGGCAATTGGAGGATGGAATTTTGGGACAGCCAAGTAAGTTCCCACTTCCCACAACAGCACACTGGAAAGGGAGGGGAAGGGGAAAAGAGGCACCAAGCAAGCCCCAATTCTGCCCTTCTCTGCTTCCCTAGGTTCTCCACAATGGTTTCCACTCCTGAGAACCGCCAGACCTTCATCAACTCCGTCATCAAATTCCTGCGCCAGTACCAATTTGATGGGCTGGACATTGACTGGGAATACCCTGGATCAAGGGGCAGCTCTTCTCAGGACAAAGCTCTCTTCACCGTCCTGGTTCAGGTAGGACACAACAGAAGGCTTTGATCAGGCCCCCCGATCTGCACAGCTCTGACCACAGCCCCACTGGGGTTCACGCTGAGCCGTTTGTGGTCATCCTGCAGGAAATGCTGGCTGCCTTTGAGCAGGAAGCCAAGCAGGTGAACAAGCCCCGTCTCATGATCACGGCTGCTGT
>NW_024962290.1:239875-300702 GCF_019238085.1 Lagopus leucura
AATAAAGTGTTCTGCAAAAGTAAAATGCGTGCTGCTTGGACTCATCTTGCCTGTAATATTTTGATGCTCCCTCGTTCTCAGTTTTTACACTTGTGCTGAGGGATGGGCTCAAATCCCGAAGGTAGAATTAATTCCAGTATCTTTTTCCAGCAATTTCTTACAATCTTATCATGACAGCCAGACACAGGGAAAAAGACAGGGAGCAGATGACACGGGAGATTGCTATGTCTGAAAACACACAGTGAAGGGTCCTGACAGCATACTCTATGGACTGCTTTGCCAGAGTCTGAATTTCACCATGCAAATTGCAACTCCTGGGAGCACGAGTAAGCACAGTGTGATCCCCAGGGCTTTTATCAAAGCTGCTCCTTTTCCTGCACGCTTCAAGAGCTCCTATTGCCAGTATTTCCTCCAGCACCCCTCCCCATATCCATAGCAACTGCAGTACACAGAGTTCCATAAGTGCCTGATGTGGCAGCATGTGTGCAGAGTGGCAGCCCAGAGGTGAGCTGTGTGAGGTGTGCACAGCATGGGGGGCTGTGAGCATGGGCTCTGCATCTCCGACAGCACCAGGATCCCCTGGCAGTCTTTCCTGTGACTGGGCTGCTATGCACCTCCTTGCCCAGGCTGGGGAAAAAGAAGTCTTTGTGGCAGCAGGGAGTCATTCAAAGAGCAGGCCCTGCCAGGACATCCAGGGGCAGCTGAGAGATACGGCCCACCTCAGGAAGCAGCAGACACCTGAGGAGGAAGAAGAGCAGCGAGTGGTCAAACCCTCATGGGTGAATCACACTGATCGCAGTTCCCTCTCCTGGTTTTACAGATGTGCAGAAACAAATTTGCCTTGGGTCACGCCAAGATCAAAAAATGTTCCCTCTCCACCTTGCTCCAAACAAGATGGGAACCCAGCTAGCAGCCATCAGGGGAAACCGCTTCCTAGGGCCAGGCGGCTACCGGAGTCAGGAGGTAAGTTTGTTTTTTATTCTCAGAGCTTTTCCTTCACAAAAGACATATGCTATAGGAGCAGTAGTAAGGAGTAAGTGATAAGTAACAGGTAATAAGAGCATGGCCAGCCAGCCACAGTGTACTCCATGCCTGCCCTGTAAAGCCATTGTATAAATCTGCATATATATAAAAAAAAAATACATTTATCTCCTAGAAAAGTTACCTTCTAAATTAACCAGTCCTCAAAGCTCCAGCTGTGCTAATACTCTAAATTAGTGAGAAATTAAAGGAACGATGTCTGCTGCCCAGGAACTTCTATTCCATTGATGCAAACAATGCTTCTGCTTTTTAACCGCAGGAAAGCAGCTTCAGGTACTCCTTTGGAACAAAACCACTGAGCATGAAAGGTTACGTGATAGGAGCCCGAACGGCCCGGCGATTCGTACCAGAGCCACGGGTAAGAAAAGGATGCTTCAGAGAGGCAGTGCCACAGCTCTGAAAGAGTTTGTAGGCTGATCCTACCATAGACTGTAAGCTGTTAACACGTGCTGGGCCTGCCTCCAGCTTAAAGTAATGGTGGTCAGAGATCTCCCCATGCCTAGCTTTGTCGCAAGCAGTGGGGCTAGAAATCAATCACCAATCATGGGAGCTCTGGAAACATGGATGCGTGCTTTTGTATACATATTCCTTTGGATCTCTCTCACACACACCTAGATGTACATACTGAGGCAAATCAGGAAGGGAGCTCAAGTTGTACTAATTGAACAAAGCTAGTTTAGCGACTCAGCTTCTGAAGATTAACACTGTATCAGGAGAGATGTCATAGGATAGGCTGGGTAAACAGCAGGAGGCACAGATTTGATCTGTTCTGCTCTTCTTGTGCTATCAGGGTAGCCAGGGCATGCATTGAACAGCAGGTCTGCAGTGCCTAGCCAGCTGGCATTAAACGCTCTGATTCAAAGCATTCAGAAATGGCTTGCAGAACAAAATCTTCGGTACTGATTTTTTTTCTCTTGCAGACGGTGACTCCCGGACCAGGAACATACCAGCCATTCTGCAATAAGGAGAGAAAACGCCAGTCTAACTATGCTCCATTTTCCTCTAAGACACCACGATTTCCTGATAAACCTCCAAAGAAAGAACTTTTCCCTGGGTAATATGACTCATTTTCTTACTCTTCTAATAAAAAGGAGTACTAGAGGAGAGAAATACTGAGACAGAAATAGAAGATATGTAACGAGTCCCCAGTAATGCTTTGTTTCTTTTTTTTTAATTATCTTCAAAAGGCTCCTTTGCTTCAGTCTTCAACCTATGATGACTAGAAGACCACAACATGCATTTTTCCCATAGGTCAAAGCAGGTCTGGTTAATTCTCATATTGCAAACATCATACACCAGATCTAGAAATGAGATATTTTGTTTCTGTTTTCTTTAGACCTGGAACTTATGATGCAGACAAGCGATTACACAAAAAGATCACTTGGCCAATGAAGTTTGGGTCTCCAGATTGGTCTTTAGTGCCAATGCCAGCAAAGAGGATGCTAAAAATGGAAGTTCAGAAGGTATGGACAGGGATGAGGGGATGCTATTCCCAGCTTAATACTTCTCACAGAGGAAATCAGATGATTACTTAAGCACTGTCTTTTGCCATCCTCTCCTCTCTGGCCTGCTCGGTGTGGAGCTGTACCAGCTTAGGGAGTGAGACACAAAGTGAGCTGCTGTCAGAAAACGCCAGTTTGCAAAATCAGCTACAGTCCTTCAAAAACACTTTGAGTAGGGAGTTTGCTCTAGAAGGAAGTTTCCATCCACAAAGTGAGAAGATCGGAGCCCAGATTTCTTTCTCTGCACAGCTCTGCTGGAAAAACTTTCCAGTTTGAAACACTGAGTCAGGAAAACCAGCTGGTGAACCAGCCTGCAGTTCAACACCACTCCGTGTCTTCCTGTGCTCTCTTTTCTTTCAGCTGATCGTGGACAGAGAATTCAGGAAGTATCGGAACCGCGTGGCCTACCTGAGTTTGTATGAGAGCTGAACAGTGATGCATCCTGTGCATGCCTGGCATGGGCACGTTTGCCTGCAATACTCTGCCTCCTCAAATAAAACCTGTTCAAAGCTGCATTTCTTCAATTAGTTTTGATTACCTGATCTGGCACCTGGTCTCTCGGGCTCTGCGGGTGTTTGGCATCGCTGGGGCCAGCCTTCAGCACTGCTTCCCTCAGCTCCTGGTCCAGGCATGGGGGCGGCCATCTTGGGCAGGTTGCCATGGAGACACATCATGGCGCTGCACTCCCCAGCATGGTTTCCCCCGGCACAGGGGGCTTCACCCCCATATCCAGCCCTTGATGGCATCAGAAAGGAGCACAGTTAACTCCTCGACACCACTACCTGCTTCCTCAGCTTCCTCACCACCTCAGGGTTTCCTCTTCCACTGATCTCCTTCCAGTAGAAGAATGCACCGCAGTCAGAGAAGAGCTGTGCAGTACTGCTGCACTGGGAAGAAGTGTAATGGCTTTGTGCAGTCAGCTGCATTAACCTCGCAGACTGCAAACGTCCTGGGCACGGAGTGCTGGGAATGGCCAGACTGGGTGGCTAGACCTGGGCCTGACCAGCACTGCCCTATGCACAGGAAGAGCTGCTCTCAATCTATGAGCAACCCGTGAGGCCACAAAAATAACCCTGGTGTGAAACAGAGAGGTTCTGGTGTTTGCCTTCAGGTGCTTCTGCAAGGCGCAGCTCAGACTGCAGAGACTTCTATAAATATTTACAACCTGCCTGCACACACGGTGATCAGATCTCAGGGGAAAACTGGGAACTCACAATATTTGTACTCGAAATAACTGCCAACCACAATGCAAGCTTTCGCATTCTCTGGGTCTGCTTAGCTGTGACTGTATCATTTCACCTGCAGCCCAATTGTGACTATAAAAACGAGATATATTCTTCCAGTTCCCCGCTTTCAGGCTTCTTGTGCTCTCACACATGCAGTGCAGCTGCTCACAGCCTTTATTCTCAGTGCACGACCCTCCCAGCCACACAAGGCAGCTTTGTAGCTGCAGCTGCCAGGATGGGATGCAGTTGCTGACTCTTGGTTGCACCTTTTGATGAAAACTCTTCAAGGAGGGGCTGTTATTCCCTGCACATTTTACTGTTGTAAGGCCTGTTTTCAATGGCTGCATCACTGCATTCATGGCTGACACTGTATACTTTATCTTTCTTGAGCTTTTTGTAAGGAAAAAAACACATCAGAAAGATGCAGGACCTACTAAAAAGCACCAAGGATTCTGCAGTCTTTTTCAACCACATGTTCCACTTGTGACAGAGAAAAACCTTCTCATAAAGGGAGGTACTTTGTCCTCACTGAACACACAGCGTGGGAAAATTCCCAACCTTCTCAGCAATCAAACATCGTTGCAAAGAAAGGAAGAGACACAGCAGGAAGAATAAGGCCTCCTTCGAGTTGGTGAGAACTTCACCAGACCCCCGTGAGCACACATTCAGGCTCCATTCAGGTGGTTTTTTTCCACTCTTCCTGAAATGTTAAGAACTCAGTCGCTTTGGCTTGTAGAAGATAAAATCTCTTTTATTATGAACATAAAAGATACTATTTTCATTCCAGATTTTCCCCTATTCAGAAAGGGATATTTTCATTATGAAAAACACCTAATCCAAGGTAGAAAAAAAAAAAAAAGATATATTTTTTTTATATACATATATATATATATACATAATGTCTGTACATTTGATTTTCTGTACAACCAAGGCACCAGCAAAAGTGGCAATGGCACATGCAGGACTTTTTTTTGCTAAAGATGCGATTTCAAATAGTTTGTCAGGAATACTTCCAATCTTGCTGAAATAATTCCTCCTCTTCTTCCTCCTCTCTGGGTGATGGGGACAGAGGGGTACCTTCACTAACAGAAGAGAACAAACCACATGTAACTCTGTTCCCTCTGACTGCAGTGACTGTGCACCAGGCACTGCTCTGGGAGCAGTAAGTTGGCAGTCTGAAGCAGGCAGCCTCTGCCTCTCAGCACCAAATTCTCATCTAAAAGAGGTGCAGTTTTGACTACTGCTTAAAAGCAACTTTCCCTTCAGAACTTACCTGCATGAATGGGAAAAGCTGATGTAGTATGAACTACAGAATTCAGGTATTAATATCATGCTTGGGAGACTGTACCAAACAATAGGAGTACTTTGTTACAGGAATTCTGTGCATATTTTCCCTAAGTAAAGACTAAACGAAAAGTAAAGGAAAGGCCTCCATAATTGGATAACAATTACAGCAATCCCATCAGCAGTCATTTTCAGAGCTGAAATAAAGGTCCTTCTCTAAGGAAAAAAGGGAACAACAACAATAGCAACAACAACAAAAAAAAAAAAGAAAGAAAAAGAAAAAAGAGCAACTTCTGTTGATAAGAGCCCATACTGAACAAAGACAAAATTAAAAAGCGTGATCAACAGCACAGCCCTGCAGACTGTAATCAATACAGCTTTATTCCATACTCCAAGCTTTGCAGCAAGCATCTTTCAAAACAGCTGGTGAAGGCATGAACTCTCAAAGGACTTGTGCTGTGCTGAAACTAACAACAGAACTCAAAAAGAGCCTGAGGCAGCTGCTGAATCTGCCATTGGTACTGCTAGCAAATAATCTCAAAGCAGAGTAGGGTAAACACCACACTCAGCACTTTTAAGTTGGAAGTGCAGCTGCAGTCAGAAAAGCTGAGAATAAATGCCATCTTAGCTTTGCATTTACACTTCATTCTTCAATAAACATGTTTGCTTTTACCTGCCAACAACCAAAAGAAAGAAACCTCTGTGGGATTTTTCTCTCTCTAAATACATGCTCCACAGATTATAAAGCTAAACAAGGTTCACTGCAGAAGTTTCTTTCCTAGCTTGTAAGGCAGCCAAAAACAAATTATGTCTTTGTGTTCTGTAGAGCAGCAAGAATCTTTGCATCCCACGCCTCTTTAAAGAGTAAATCTCCCCAGCAGTCAGAAGAAACCAAATGAGACAATTCCCATCTGTAACTCAGTGGTTTTCACCACTTTTAAGGCAACTGACCACTTAGGATTCCCAGTTAGGAGGAAAGCAGAGGAGAAAGAGGGAGCACTGCAGTGATGACAGTGTAGTTTGTTAGGCAGATCATTCCTCTGCTTCTGCCATTCGGTCGGACTGCCCCTGCTGTGCTCCATGCCTCCTACCCACAGCAGCAGAGGTGAGTACTCATAACAGCCAGAGAAATGGGCTCCTCTTTCTTCTAGCAGCCAGCTGACCACACTTCATTTCTTTCTGCGGATCTTGGGCTTTTTCACCGGCCGGAGGTAAGGGTTGTCTATCATATTCTCCTCCCCATTCCGGCTGCCAGACAAGGAGGTGTTCTGCTGTAATACTGAAGCATTCTCTTTTTCAGGTCCAGAATCATCCTGGCACAGGAAAAAAAAAAAAAAAGAAAAAAAAAAAAAAAAAAAAAAAAGCATAAATAACCAAAGTTAGTCTAAACAAGGCTTAGAAGTTCAAACCACAAAACACAAGGGTGAAACACAATCAACAGCCAAGATAAACAGAAGCAAACAAAAAGCTGCATTAAAGGTGGGAAGTCCAGATTTTTAATATAAGCAGATCCCCTCTGAGAACAGCATGGAATAGTGGCACAATCCTCTCTCCTCTAACATGGAAATAAAGGTTGCATTGAAAGCTCGTGACCCAACACTGGATAACCTCATTGTACAATGTATTTTGCAGAAAGTTAAAGAACCATGACAGTGTTAGTCATTTACATCCGGTAAAATGCAACCATTTTCCACCCCCTCTGCTCAGCTGCAAGGAAGACAGATGAAGGTTTCGTATGTTTAAGAAAGGCAGGCCCTAGGGATCTTGATCTCTAAGGGGGGGCGTACCGTGCTCATATGCAAGGGCAGGTTCTCTGTGTCTGTCTGGTCGTCTTGCTCAGATGAATCTGTTTCTTCCATTTGCTGCATTTCCAGCTCAGAGGGGAGAAGAGCTGTCAAGTAGGGTACAGTGAAAGGCCTGGCAGCAATCACTAAGGTTGGGGAAAAGGACGCAGTGAGCAAGGTGGGAGACAGCTCATCAACTCAGAGACTCCGCAGCACACAGTAACCAGTTACTTTGAAACCAAACCCTTTCATAGTTCTGCTTTTAAACAAAATAGGCACACCTCTTCTCCTGCCGCTCCCAGGAGTCAGGAATGAAATATGCTGTCCCCAAAAGATGGCAGTCTCTAATTCCCTATTTTCTGAAGACCCTTTATGTTTCCAGCTATGGACACAGCATCATACAAACACAAAAAATTCATTCCTGACTGTTCATACAAGTTCAACTGCCTCATAGGCTGAAGTATTTGCTTAGTTCCCCAGAAGATAACACAGGCTGTGCTCTCAGCCAAGCTTGGGAAAGTGGGAATTCTCATCCCTGCTTTGCAGGCAGAGAAACACAACCTCCACTGCCTCACACAGAAATGTGTGAGAAAAGAAATGACTTGTACAGAAGTTACAGAAACTCAGACAGCACTGGGATAAGGGAATGAAAGGATCTATCAGTCAAATCCCTCTCCACCATCACAAGAAAGGGGGCATTCATTTACAGTGGAAGCCTGCCATTAGGCACAGCAAGGCTTTATTATGAACCCGAGGTCTTTATGCCTGTTTAAAATAGAAAGTCCCTCATCACCCTCCCTTCCCATGCCTCAGAATGGGATCCCTCAGTGCCCACCTTCTGCAATCGCAAGAACACTGCGTGTACACTGTGTTAGATGTCTGTCCTTCACAGCACAAGCTTCCTAGATAACTCACATGGGAATGTGCTAACGTCATCTTTGAAGAGACTCTGCGTTTCTCCTGTCTTAGCCATGAAGCGGGTGAGAGCTCTTTCCACGTCACGCCGCTGAGACGCTGCCTTTTCCCGCAGCACTTGGTAATCAGACACTGGCTCTCGGTATGTCTGTAGAGCAGGGAGGACACAACAAGTACAGTCACTAGATTCAATGAAGACAGATCAAGTTCCAAACACTACTAGGACGCGGGTGCTACAGGCAAGCACTGACCTTCAACATGCACACGTTTTCAAACAGCTACAGATATCAGCCATAAAACTCAAACAAGTACAATGTGCAAATGATGAGCACTGTGCCAAGGGAGCAGAAAGAGTGTTCTGGAACAGTGCTACAATAAAAATACACACGCGCTTTCCTAACATTACTGACTTCAGACAGAACCCAAACAGCACAAAAGTCTTTTTTCACTCACTGGTGTCTTGATGTAGGTATGAGGATCTGGAAACTCAGGAAAATAGCCAGGGATGTGGGATGGATGTGGCTTGTTCTGTCCAGCTGTCAGGGCTTTGGGAGTCACAGGCTGATTTGTCACAGGAGCTATGGTTAAAAAAGCACATGCACTAAATTAGCCAGCATCATTCTGCCAAATGTTAGGCATCAAGAAGTGCTAGTCTGTACCAAGCTGTGACCCACGTCTCCAGGTCCTGTGATAGGGACAGAGCACATGCCATGAGCAACAGTTTCAGGTTGTGTTTGGCATTTTTATCAGCATTGGCAAAGAGAACAAGGCTTACATGACCCCTCTCTCCTACACAAGCAGAACCAAAACCATCTTGAGGATTCTCATGTGCAATGAGGATGCTGAAGCAAAAGCAACTGATTTGGCAAAGGATATCCTCCTTCACATATTACATCATAATTACAGGAATCCTTAACACAAACTGCATGCCCCAGAGCACTGGACTGCACCATTCATGAGAAAAGCAGCAGCCCTCTGGATGCCAGCAGATAGAAATGACAATTATTTCCTGCACAAGAAAAGGACTTCTCACATACGGGCAGTGATGACCATCCTCTGGGAGCGCTTTGCGTATGCGGGAAGCGTTTCAACATTGAACCCTGAAATACAGAAGAGGAGGAAAAAGGAATCACACCAAGAAGAAGGAACATTATGTACTCTGTATGCATAGAAACTGCATCAACAACAGTGATATTGGATCACCTGCGTGAGACCCAGAATGGTGGACATCACACAAGCACCAGCAACACAAGCAATATATCGTTATGGCAACACAGAGCACCCATCCTCCTGCAATGTATGCATCTGGAATTAGTGAGATGAGTCAGCTACTCACCCATTTCCACTAAAGTAACCACTATATCAGAGAGTGTAGGCTGTGTTCTGGCTGTATGCTCACAGTAGGACTTTGCACTCCTTCCAATTTCAGAAATATCTGGAGGGAAAAAATCAACCACAACCATTACATATTCACTTCAGGCAGTGACCACACATTTGTGTCAGCCCAACTCCTGAATTTTTAGCAAATCTAGTGTCATGTTTTATGATTTTTGTAATTGGTATTCCACATCATAACATCATGTAAAGCACAGGGAGTTAAAGAGTTAATGCTCCAGTTCTGTGGACTGCTTATTTGCTGGGTACCTGGTTCTCAGAAGAGAAGAACTGCACACCCCAGAGGACTGCATTCAGTGGGAAAGATAAAACTGATTGCAAGTCACAAGACTGCTCTCTCCCATCTCCCTACCCTTCCCCTTTTCCCCTTTCCCTTCTGCTGGGGTGTTGGTCTCTGGTCCTCCTGCCCCATCAGCCATGGACCTGGGCCAAACCGGCCTGTAAACCATTGAAATCCCTCCCCCTTTATTTTTTTTGGTTGGTGGGCCTGTGGGCCTGCTGCTCCCCTGACAGGGATGCAGACCTAGAAGTAACACTGTGCACCTAGCAAGGAATAAAAAATAGCTTCCAGAATCTGGTATCTTACAGCCTGCATATGTCAAAGTAAAGGACAGCCGAAGTATGGAAACACTGATTATCAAGTCAGATGCTTTTCACAAATAAAAAAGGCAAATCTGCAGCACAAGCATGAAAAACTACCAAACCTAATCATTAATCAACATAAAAAAACTGTAAGCTGAGATCCTAGGCACATCACCCAGGAAATTAAGAGCAGAACTGCTAGACAGTTCCATTTCTACAGCCTTCACTAACCAAATGTCTGGAACTTCATTACCAGTCTGTTTATTCTGGTAGCATCTCAGTCTCGGGATACCTTATTAGGATTCCTAATGCCCACTGAGTGAGATAAGCACCACTGAGTTCAGCCAAACTGCTCACAGTCAGAAGGTCTGTGACCCCAGGGCTGTGCTCTAATGCCCTGCCAAGCCTTCTGCTTTTGCTAACATCATTAATGTAAGAAATTACAAATAAAATCAACAAAACAAACAAACGAAAAACAACAGAAAGAGCAAAAGCAAATCTGAATTAACTTCAAGGTGATTTTGCCCTAAATCACCACACTGGTGCCACGGGGACTCACAGCTCTGTAACATCTCTGTCAGTGTTTCCACCGCAGCCTTTTCAGCGCTCTCAAAGCCAGCTTCAGTGAGCAAGGAGCTGACCACCACCTGCAGAGTCCTCCTTCGGGCCAGGTAGTAGTTATCTGCCGGCGTGGTCGTGTGCTTGCTGCCCGACCTCTGCGGACACAGAGCCCAAACTGAACCCAAATGCCTGCATGCAGCCAGCACCCAGGCTGGGCTCACACGTCCTGCACACATCACAAGGGTACACATGCAGCACTGACACCTACGCATATTGACTCACACCTACTGACATACACGTTTGAGGACTGCTCCGAAAGTAATGCCTCCTATTTTATGATGTTGGCCCTTGACATCAGAGGTGGATGTTGGTAGTATGGTAACAGAGGCTGAACCTTGCTGCCAACGTTCTGTAACCATTACACTGCCATGTGACAGATGGCAACAGCCTGACAAGATGGTGTGTAATGTAGAAGTGTGTATGAAGCAATGAGGTATTACTGAATTCCTCTGTGCAAAAAAAAAAAAAAAAAAAAAAAAAAAAAAAAAAGACATGAAGGCATGCATTGACTTCCATCGATGCTTTCTGGATGTTTCTGGAGACAGAACAGCAGACGTGAGCACAGTGAGGCTGTGGGTGGTGTGTTTCAGCAGAAACAGTGGGTCATGTAGGCAGTATGAGTGCAGCATGCAGGCTCTTGTTCAATGATGATAAAAATAATGGTGACCACGTTGAAAAATAGTGTTTCTATCTGCAAACGTGCTTTATCAAATAGTATTATTTGGCTCATTGTAGATGTTGCAGCTTTCATGCAAGTAAATAAGAAGCAGTACTTTTGGAGCAATCTACAACTAGAGATTCTCTACATGCACAAACGCACACACGTGGAGATACACACACATACATACATGGGCATATCTGCACACATAAACACACACGCATATGCACACAGACAGGCATACAGAAATCTGCAAATGCACACAGTTATGCATAAGGTACACAGTTGGACGGACGGAC
Organism: Lagopus leucura; assembly: GCF_019238085.1. NCBI lineage: Eukaryota > Metazoa > Chordata > Aves > Galliformes > Phasianidae > Lagopus > Lagopus leucura. The sequence continues at coordinate 251,183 of NW_024962290.1, forward strand.
GGACGCGGAGCAGCACCCTGCACCCCTCCCCGCTCCAACCCCGCTCTCCCACTCGTAGGCCGCTGCCGTTCCGCCCGGTTCCTCGGAGGGATGCCCTCCGTAACGACCCCGCGGCCCGGTGAGGAGCTGCCGTTACCGTGCCGGAACCGCCGGGCGCCGCGTCGGCCATCTTGGAGCCATACAGCACTATGCGCATGTGCGAGGCGCCGGGGCCGCGCTCGAGGCGCGCGGTGCACTCTGGGGGCTGTAGGCGGCTCGCGGGGCCTGCGGCTCATCCCAGCTCTGCCGGTGCGCTCGAGAGGGAGCGAGGAGAACGAGCGGCAGTGGCGGCGTTCCCGTCGCGAGCCTCTGGAAGAGCGAACGGCGGTGCGGGCGGCAGCGCTCCGGGCTGTGCCGCTGAGGGCTGCGCGAACCTTCAGCCCGATCTCCGCCCCGCGCTTCCGGCGCTGTGCGGCAGCTCGGCCCTCCGCGGGGCGCGGCGTAAACAAGGGTTGCGGCCGCGTGGAGCCGAGAGCGGGCGGGAAAGGATGGGTGCGAGGGAGCATCGTGCGGGAGGAGGAGCTGCTGGATATCAAAGGTAGGAGGCGCTTCTAAAAGGCTGGAAGTGGGAGGGGGGGGGAGGGCGAAGCTGTGACGGCTACGGCGTGGTCCCCGTGCGTGAAGGCGTTGGCGTGCTGTGACCGAGGACCGCCCTGCCGTCTGTGTGTCTGTCGGGGTCCCGCCGGGCCTGGAGGCCGATACGAGCTTTCCTCGAGGGCTGTGTGCGAAATGCTGGTCCTGGAGGTCTTCGTTGAGGTGAGTGGGTTGACGGGGCTGAGGAATCCTGAGGAGATGGAAATGGGAACGGTTCGTGTTGTGAAGCTGCTGGTTAACTGCTGAGGGGTGACTGAGCTACGCTGGGGAGGAAAGGGTGTGAGAGTGGCAGGTCTGTACTGAAAGCAGTGCAGTGCAACCGCTGAGAAGAGGCTGAGGCTGAGCTGGAGTTGTCTGCAGGAGTGATGGGGAGCTGGGGATGGCTCAATATCAACAGGGCTTCAGGAGAGACTCGTGCTCCTCAGTCTAAGCTTTCTGTGCATTCAGTTTCATTTCTTGTAACGAATCCAGGGGGTGTGTAAACATGGAAGCAAGCAGAAAGGTGCTTTTGCTTGATGAGCGCTGTGTGCATCAGAATACACGGTGAGGTAGTGTTTCCTTCTCAGAGTATAACATGCCAGCCATCATGCTCAGATGAAGGGCAAAAAGAAAACAAAACGACATGAGTGGTGTGAAGGTAGAGATTGAAATATTTCAGGCAGAAGAGAGCGCCAGTGGGAGCCTATTGCAGAATGAGAGGTTGAATTGTGGGTTGGAGATGCGTGCAGCTCGGGACTTTGGTGTGCTATTCCCATCTGCTAGCTCTCCCACATCCTTTTGCTTCCCTGTCTGTACAGTGGGGCTGATGGAGATACTGTTTAGCTGAGTTATCTCACTGAGATTGGGAAAGGGTGCATTAATATAAATGCAGCTTGTGGTAGATCTGTAACTCCTGGTGAGTCCTCGTGCGTGAGGACAGTTTCTTCCTGATCTCTTGTCTCCAGTACTCTGTAATGTCACTTCTTACCATGTTATTTATAGCATGTGCATGAAAAGAAAGAATCATGGGTTTGTCTCCTTGCCTCCAGGTGTTTACATATCTATCTGTTTCATAAAAAAATAGAGACAATCCTATAGAATACTGATCAAGGCCCGATGCCCCTCTCCCACTCTGGAGACCTGTCTGTTGATCTACAGAGCAACACAGCTTCTTCCTGCCCCAGCTGACTCTCAGATTCTTTACTATGCTTGTCTCTGTCAGTATGAATGGAGGGCATCCACTGTCTTCCGAAGCAGCTGAGGGTGTTTCTCTAGGAGGCAGAAGGAAGAGATGCTGAGCAGTTACAGAGAATGAGGGCACTGTGTTTCTGCCTTCAGTGCTTATAGGGAGGATGGAGCCCTGCAGAGGCTCTCTGACTCCACAGCTGTCAGCAGCTCACAGCAAGTAATTTAAATCTTTCTGAATTGCTCTGTTCCCACCTGGTTGTGGGAACTTAGCCTGGATTCCCACTGCCTCCATCTGACCTTCATCTTCAATGGCTGCATTACTTGGTTTATTCACATGTGGGAGCTGTTGTATAAATGAGAGTACTTCACAGCCCTGTGCTGCCTGGTTGGTTTTTGTTGATTTTGTGTGTTGTTGTTTGTTGTTGTTGTTTGTTTTACTCTTGGGAATATTTTTTTCCCCATCCTGAAGTATCATAAACTTCAGAAAACAAAACTGTCTCTTTGGACACCAGGCAGGGGGTGGCAGGGGAAGCCCTGCAGTGAGGAGTGCTGGGGGAGGCTGGGTGCTCTGGTTATTGGTGCAGAGCACTGTTATTTTGAGCTCTAGTCCTAACTGCAGCCAGCCTGCTGAATAACCATACACAAGCCTCTATGCTCCTCTGCATGTCGTTCTCCCATCAGTAAGTGTTGGCATGCCTTTTGAGATGCTCTCAGAACTGATGAAATGCACCAGCTGATGTTAGAATACTGTTGGTGGTGGTGCAAGCTTCCCAGAGCACTGCAGTCCCTGCTGGACTTGGTTGCAAGCTGAAAATCCAGAGCCTGGGGAATTCCCCTCAACTAAATATGTGCAGAAGTTCCTAAAATCACAGGTGCTGCATCCCATATTATGGCGTGGGTGCATCATTCTGTTATTGCCTGGTGGGGTGGGATGGGAGAAGCTTCCATAAAGGTCAGGCTCCTCTGTGATATCAGGGTTTCTCGGTGTGTGTGAAGCAGCAGCTGCTCGCAGCCACTGGAGGAGACTGGCGAGCCGAGGGGAAAGAGGCGTAGTGAAAGAAGGAGCGCTTCAGGGCTGTGCTGAAAGATGTTGCCAGGGATCCGATGTGAAAGAGAAGGAATCTGGAAGCGAGCTGAACCATGCTGGCTGTTCGTGTCCATAGGTGGAGGGTGACATCCTTATTTTGGAGCCCATGTGGAGTGGGAATCGACACTGCCGCTGGAAATGTTTGCCAGTTTATGGTGCCAGCTTCCTCTGCAGTGCTGTGAAATCGGTCAGCTGGCAGCAAAACAAGAAAATGCAGGATGGTGGGAGTCTGTGCGTCTTCCTGAGCGTGGTGTTTTTTTTCCCAGAGATTGGAACACTTCCTTTTGCAACAAGAAGCACTTTCAGATTGGTTTCAAACTGAGAAAGGAAAGAAGCTCATGTGCTTTTACAGAATTTCATGCAGATTATTTCAAAGAAGGTGTAGGAGGTGGGAATCCCAAGCCCTTATTGTGTCACCCCAGACAAACATATTAAACCTCAGTGAGCTACAGCTGAATAGTTATTCTAATACTGATAGTCCCGGGGGGGTGGGGGAAGCTGTGAGCCTGTTGAAATTCAGCTTTGTAAAGAATGATGGGAATGGATGACTGTCCACTCCTCGGTAGGGAAAGCCCAAGGCTTTTTCAGTTCTGAACTGGGCGGTGCTGGTGCAGCAGGAGGGCCTGCAGGAGGCTGGCATGGGAGCCTGGTGTTTCTGAGCAACAACTGAGATGGGTAGCTGGTAATTGCTAAGGTGAGGTGGGGTGAACTTGTGCATGTGCTTCTGCCCGCCCCAGCACCGCTGCCACCAGAGGGCACGTTGTCACCATGTGCTCTTCTTATTGGCTTATGTCAGAAACCAAAATAGCTAGCAGTGAATTCATTTAGACTCTTACAGCCCCCTGCAGTCAGGATGTCACCAAAATCTTCCCTGTGCCCGTTTGTTTCTGAAAAGTGAAGCCCCTAAGTCCCTTGACTGATGCTATGCGAGGATTGTTGCGTAGTGTGATGGTGACAAGCACTTGATACACAGGAGAAGGGTGAGGAGGGAATAAGTTGTCCATCTGAGAATGTTTCTCCTAAGGATATTGGCCTATGGCTTGCAGAGATCATGACCTGAATGCAGAGAGGCTGCTTTGCTACTATTGACAAATACTCTTCTCTCTAATGCAACAGCACTGTTAGTGTTGGCAATACACTTGTGTGAAGTAATACCCTGTGGACTTGTTGCTTCCTGGTGGAAGAGGCTGATGTCTTGGCAGAAAGCACTGCCCTGCCTAGGCTTGCGAGATGGGGATCTGTGCAGCTCTGCAGGGTCGCTTCTGGAGTTCGCATATGTATCTCAAAATGATGTGAATGATGTTACATGTGTAGAAGATGGAGTTTCCAGAGTGTAGAATCCATCTCAGTGCATGAGTTAGGTGTTCCAGCCCCAGAGTTCTGAGTAAAGCTTGAAGCCATTTCATCAAGCCACATAGAAACACAAATAGCCACAGGGGGAGAGGGCATCGGTTGTGGAGGGCTCTTTATGCACCACCCAGGTGCTGGAAATGCAGGTCAGTGGAGTTAGAGGAGGAAATGAGGTGTGCCTCTGTACAGGGGAATGCAATTAGGCTTCTCAAGGGTGCACTGTGCTCCCAAACATGTCAAGGCTCTGGCTTTGTCTGGAAGATAATGCTGTTGTTCAGATGTCAGCTGCAGAGCTAGACAAAGAAATGTGTAGTGTTTTTTTTTCTTCAGGCAGTGAGCGAGGTGCTGTTACCCATTCGAGGCTTGTGCTGTATGGCACTGACTGTCAGTGCTGGAGCTGGGCCCCAAAGGGTCCCTGCCTCTCCCTGTCACACTCAACTTCCCCTCAGCCTTACTATAGGGGCTGCAGAGTCCATGTGTCTGGGGATTGCACTACATTAAGGTGAGTCTTCCATAGCAAGGAGCTCCCAGGAGCTTTCTTTTGGCCTAACTGGAATGTCAGGGCATCTTTACTGGTTAAAATGGGCCCAGGGTGGTTGATATCCACTGGACTTTTTATTGTAATGCTATTTAGCTGATGTAAAAACTGTCCGTTCCCATCCCACAAGCTCAAAGCTGTGTTTGAGTCAGTGCTGTATGTAACCCAGCAAGCATGTAAACCCACACTTCCAGGCTGTCCAGAGCCTCTGCTGCCAGGAACTATTGCCGATTCCAGGTCAGCTTTTCCTGCCTCACTGGTGACTCAGTGGATGTTCTCCATTTTGTTGCTTCTGTTTTCTTCAAACTTTACAATCCAAAGGTGATGAGGAGATGGGCTGCGCTGGTTACTGAGGATCAACAGATGTAGAGTTTGCTGAAAAACAGGCAGAGGAACAGTGTCAGCTGTGGTGATGTTCTGTTCTCTAGATCCTTACAGATAATACAACTGGTCCTGTTCTGGAGAACATAAGATCTCTGCCCAGTCTTGTTCACAAGCTGTTGTTCTGTGTCACCATCCTTGCTTTGGCAAACTGTTTGCGGCTGCCTTGGACGTGCCAGATGCTGGGTGCAGCAAGCACTAATGCAGTCCCTTGCTGTGGAGTATGCTGTAAATCAGTATTTTCACAGCCATGGCAGAGAGAGCCAAGGGCATGGGCAGCAGAATGAGCATCTCTGGGCTGGAGCCTGCTCCTCACCTCAGCCATCTGTCTGACCTGTAGATGTCTTAGCATTGCTGGAGGAGGTGCTGGAACAACGAGGTAGGCTTGGTCACTGGTAAGACAGATGTCAGCAGTAAAGCTGGGCCGGGATAATGTCTCCTGTCTGCTTTTTGCACACTTCCCTCTGTGGAAAGCATGCCAGTGGAAGCCATGTCTGCTCTGAGCCAGAGCTGCATTGCCCATGCCTTTGATATCTTGCAAAGGGCAAGGTGCTGCTGCTGGCCCCACGGGGTGATAGCTTCAAGGTAAGGCTGGCAACCTGCACAGCTCAGCAGAGGCCACTTTACCACATTTGCGTTTCTTACTGCTGTCTTTGACAAATATCTGTTGTTTCAGGAAACCACACACTGGGTGTTGCCCTTCCAGGGTAGGGGTGGGGGAGGAATCCTGCTCCCTCAGGCACAGATCCAGCGGGGTCCTGGGATCCTGCTGCTCTCTGGATCGGGCTGGGGCTGTCTCCTCCCGCTGAGCAAGGTGAAGCCGTCTGTTGTCCCCAGGCATGGAGCATGTGGGGCCAGCAGAAGTAATTCCTGAAGCCGATCATGAGCTGTGTTGTGAGTGGGTAGAATGTAAATTTGGAAACTTCTGAGCTACAGTTGTGCACATTTGCTTATCCAGCTGGGCTTGGGATGTGGAGCTCTGTGGAGCTCTTCACACTTCTGCAGGGCAGGAAAGCTGTTTGAAGGGGTTGTGAAGAGCCCCCATTCCTCAGCAGGGGCTCACACGTGGATACTGCTTCTTGAAACCATCCTGGGTTGGACTGAGAAGCTTTACTGGCTTATGGAGATGCTCGCCATAGTGGTGGGAGATGTAGTGCAGGCTCTTCTGTGTGCTGCTGGGCCACACTGACTATAATACTGGGTTCAGAAGGGTGTCTGGTTCTGGCTAGGCTGTTGGTTGTTGCATATAGCAAGGTACTTCCTTTTCTCTACTTTTTTGAAATGGAAGAAGATAGCTTAAGAACAATCAGTAATTTGACTGGAAAAGTTGTAATGCTAAGCAGTTGTCTAGCTTTGCAAGAGTGGGATTGAGTGGGGTTACCATCACCTTTAAATACCTGTTAAAATCTGTTGTTTTAAGAATGTTGGCATTCCTGAGCAACGCACTTTAAGGAAATGCCGTTATCTGTAAATTGGAGCTTGGTGTCTGATGACAGTCACTTTTTCCTCCCAGTGGGATCCTGGAAATACAGATGCAGTAGCAATGGAAACGTAGGACTGTTTCACACCAGCTGCTCTGTGAAAGCTTTGGGTGCTGAAAAACCTTATCCTCTCCCACCTATTCTCATTTCCTTGAGACAAAAAAAAGCCTCCAGATCTTGTCATGGAAGAAGCATAAGCTGGGAAAACAACTTTTTTTTTTTTTTTCAGTTGACCCTCTGTACAGGACTCTGGTCCAAAGGCTGTTAGTCTACAGAAGTCCTGAATCGATCAGACCCAATGGGAACCCAGAACTGAATCCCATCAGAGATCTGCAGCGCTCCAGACTGGCGGTGTAGCATCACTGCTTGGGCCTTGTTAGCCAGGCGGAGCAGTTTGCGTTTCTGAGGGCTCCAGAAGCAGCAGGGACAAGGGGTGAGGCAGAGATAGAGGGTGGCAGCAGCTGTTCAGGATGTGTTGCTGATTCTGTGACATCTCCCACCCTTTTTGGGAATTGAGAATTTGGAGCAAGACAGAAAGAAAGAAGAAACAGCCGCTGATAAAGCCTTGTGGAGATGACAGCCCTGTTCTCAACAGCCTGCAGCCCACAGCATGTCTCTGAGGGCCTGGGCCAGCTGGGAGGCAACGATAGGCTTCATTGCTTGCTCTTGCTATTCATCTGCCTGGGCTGGGCATGGGGATGGATATCATCTCCTTTCCTTCCTACTCCTTTCCTTCCTCTCATGTCTCTGCTTCTTCCTCTGTGAGTGCAAAGCTCTCTGTAAGCCCTGTTAGCTTGCCCTGGCTGTGCTGCAGGCTCTGCTCATTGACATTTTCTGCTGTGCAAATCCCAAGGGGCTTTGAGCCTTAGTCCCCTGAGGGGTCCAGTCTAGTGAAGGCAATAAGACACCTACAGATCATAATGAAAAGCACTCACTGGAGCTCAGGGCAATGAGCAGCAGGGGAAGCTGCTGCAGGGTTAGGCATGGAGCAAGCTTTCTGCGGCTGTGAATCCCTCTGGTTTGGCCAGAGGGATGGGATCTGTGGGGCTAGGGGTAGCAAGGATTACAGCGGTCTGTGGACATGAGGAGGGCTGAGTCTGTGCTGTAAGGGGCTCGTTGGGCAAGGAGGGCTGAGAGCTGGGAGGGCGTGCGGTGTCTCGCAGAGCGCGCGTTTCCTCCACCTAACCTACAACAGGGTCTGTTTTAACTGAGTCTTTGAGGATCTGATAAAATGAGTTCCCATGCCCTAAACAAGGATCCTGTGGCTTTGGGGTGTACAGAGGGCTGCAGGCCATGTTTCACGTGCAGACAACTGTTACCACGTGCCATTTTTCTTTCCTTTTTTTTGTATAACGAATGGGGTCCCCACATCTGGTTGTGACGGTTAAACAGGCTCGATTTAATCATAGACTGATACAAGATGCAGAGAGAAAAGAGGGGAGAAGGGTGAGAAGCACAAAGCACCTGCTTACCCCCGGGCAGCATGCCCTATTCTGGGCCATGCTACATGCATGGCAGCCAGTATGCAGGGAAGGTGGGTTGCACAGATCCTGCCTGCTGGGAAGTCCTGTGCCTGGGGCCTTTTGCAAGGTTTTCTGCATGTTCCATTGGGGTAGGGTGGGAACAGGGCAGGGGTGTTGCAAAGAGGTTAGGGCTGGTTGGAAGGACTTCGTTAATTTGCCACACAGCAGCTTTTGCAGCAGCACAGGGTGTGTGTTGAGGGGTAGAGACAAATCTGATGACTTCCACGAAGCAGGAAATCTACTCCCTGAGAGCAGGTTGTTCCCTAACTATTAATTAGAGGCTGCTTAAATTTGTTGGAAAGCATGCAATGCTCTGTCAAAGTAAAAATCTTCTCTTCTGCGAGAAGTTCTTGGAATCAGGATTTTGGAGCTGGAACCAAGAACTGGGAGAGCCTTTGCAACCTCACAGGAGCTGGCTTGTTCCTCTGGGATCTGAGCATTTTGCTAAGATGCCTTGGGTTTTGCCATCCAACCTTGCACCAGGTTTCATTTTTGCTCCCACCTCCACGCATCTTTTGCAGTGGATCTGCATGTTAACTCAAGATAGCAGTTTTTCCTATCCCTTCTTTCCTCCCTCCCCTCCACCCCCAACTCACTTATGAAAGCAGATTTGACATGTGCTAGATCCCGAGATTTAAAAAAAAAAAAAAAAGAAAAAAAAAGCATTACAGGAGAATATAAGCAACAGCTCAGGAGGGGAAAGCATTCTGAAAGAGTTGACAAGGCACAACCAGGGTCTGCCTTGGGTGCAGCTGGGAAGGGGCCTTACTTCTGGCAAGCGGTGGTGCCAGGTCTGCTGCTAGGCTCTGGAGGCCTTTTGGCAGAGGTTTTGAAATCTGATTTTTCTTTCTGCAGCCAAGTGAGATTTTTATCAACTTCCTATCTGAGAGCAGAAGTCAGCTGGTGTAGGAGTACTGGCTCGTGTCCTCCTGCCCCATGCCTGTACATGTGGTGGGGGTGGCAAGGGTGCTGGCAATGCAGGACCTGCAGCTTGCGCAAACGGGAGATGAAAGGCAGGGTACAGCCCTGTAGGTCAGTGAGATAGTGTCCTGTTTGCTCTTTCCAACACAGCACAAGCCAATCGTGCTGCATGTAGAACGTGCTCCTGCTTAATCGTTGCTGTGTCCAGTTTCATCTTGCCTTTGTGGCTGATGGCCCACATCAAACTCCTGCACAAAGAGCAGAGCAGCCAATTGCACCAGTTCCTGCAATGGAGGTAAGTCCGAGTGCAGAGACCTCGCTGTTGCCTGCACTCCAGGATGAGTTGAGGCCCAAAACAGCCTTCTTGTGGCCTTGTAGCCTACTGCCACACGTACTGCTCCTGAGAAGTAAAGCACAGTGTGTTCCAGAGAGCTCCATTCTGCATTCTGATGTTCAGTTGCAGCAGAAGTGAGTGGCATTTTACCAGCACAAGGGAGGCAGAGTGGAGCCGGTCCTTGCCTCATGCAGATGCACACAAATCCACTTGGTGTGACCCAGAAGTCATTTGCACAAACTTGCTTCTCAGTGTTCCTTTGCATATGCAGCTGGCACTTTCTCTTGCAAGGGCTTTCCACTTGTAAGTGGTCTGTCTGAAACTCAAGGATTTGGGGATTTGCTGTTTTCAGGACAGATCTGGTTTCTGTATGCACATGTCTTATGGAGGAGCTGGGCTTGGGCAAGCACAGATGGACTTCAGGCTTGTGGAAAGTACCTTTCAAACTATCCCTGTTTAAATTTCTAGCCTGAGCCAGAAAATTAACAGAGGGGAGGTCTGACTTTTTTTTTTTTTTTTTTTTTTTTGTCCTTTGTATTCAATTTAATTCATGATCAGAGCCTGGATCAACCTCTCCACTGGAAATACCCGAGAAAGTCTCTGATTTGGCAGAGATTTCCCCAAATTCTTCAGCTGGGGGTGTGACACTTCTCATTGTTAGCCAAAAAGCATCTCAGCACTTTTTTGTCATCTTACACAGAGCCAGCTGTGGCTGCTCAGGCCACCTCCTCAACCCTGGCCTGATAAGATACTGACATGTAGGTCAGTTGCTCTGCATTGCGTGGCTTGATTGATGTAGGTCTGTGATACCCAGATGATGAGCACCGTCAGAGTAAGTGCAGAGCTTGGCAGAGGAGAGTCTCGGTTCTGATTAGAGCATCTTGCTGTTGCCAGCACGTGTAGTACTGCTACCAGCATGTGCAATGAGGTGTGAGAGCAGCAGAGATGGCACTGGAGCTGGAAGGGTTTACGTATTCATGGCTGTGACAGTGCATGCAGGGAAATAACCACTGAAATGCTTTGTGTGCCACTGTCTGACTTCAAAGGGCTTCTGCCACGTTTGTCTTCTGCCTCACATACATCTGTTGTTTTTTTCTTCTTTTCAATGCAGCTGTTAAAGCTCTTGGAAATTATCAGCTTGCAGTGCTGTAGGGTAAATGCAGGACACAGGGTGGGCCTAAACACAGCGAAATTATTTGATGGCTGAAGACCATCAGTATAATCTCTGCTGCCAGAATGCATTTCAGCTTTGTACATCCAAAGGGGTTTGCAGAGTGAGCTCAGAAGTGTCCATATGCACAGCCAGACAGGTTCCTTAAGAACCTAGCTGGGTCTGCAGGGTCTTGGCAGGCAGCTTTGCAGGTGCAAGAAGTGGCAGGAGATGGAAGTGGAAATTTGTCTGTCTATAAGGCACCACTGTAGTTCTCAGCTGTGCATCCAACCATCAATCTCAGCAGGTGAGCAGAGATCGTTGCTGAGCATCTATTTTCTCCTTCTTAACTTACACTGTGCAGGAAGTAAATAAATACACATACTTCTAATGTGTTTGCCAGCTAAATGCTGGCAGAAGTTAAGTTTGCATATTGTGGGGCTGAATGCTGTTTGCTTAACACTGCATGTGAGCCCATTGAAATTGGTGAGGTCTCAAGGGTCTAACTGGCGGCAAATGCCAGCCCTCTGAGCCCTCTGTGTCTGGCTGTCTCAGTGGCTGGCACGCAGGCACAGCACCCTGTAGCCCTGCTGTCATTAGCCACAGGGTGACCTTTCTGCTCCTTGGCATGCAGCACTCAGACTGAGCACCCATCAGTGCAGGAGGTGCCCATGGTTTGGATGGTTGGAACTGTGAAGATAGGAGTCTGGTCTTTGTTTTGTAGCATCTCTTAACTCCAGACCCCCACTAAGTTCAGGAGCACTATTGCACAGTTCAGTTTATTAGCTAAGTAGGATCAACTCTAATCTCATGCTGTGTATGCCTGAAAATGAAAGATGTACAGCTGCCATGGTTATCAAATTGGTATACAGAGCTGAGTAAATCTGCTGACCCAAGTAGGAGCTTGCAGGGCATGCAGTTAGTGTTCCTGGTGTCTCTGGTTGATTGTTTGCAGTAATGGCTGTCACTGAGATGAATGTGAGTCTCCTCTCCTAGAGATGCATAATTATCTCTGTCCTGAAATGACTCATGCAGGCACTTGGCATCGCTGCATAGCAGCCTATAGGGAGGGATGGGGAATGAATTTTCTTGAGGAATATAAGGAGTCAAAGCAAAAGGTGTCGTGTCAATTTTAGAGCAAAAAGATTGAGGCAGGCATTTGTCAATTTACATAGGCTTTTGGGCTTGACTGGGCTCTCCTGAGTCTCATCCCAGCCTCTGGCACCTGCTTTTCTGGGAGCAAAAGGTTTCTGAGTATTTTAGTTCCTATAGGTGGTGATGTAGCAGCTGCATGCAAGTAGCAGGGGTGCTGTGTGCCTCTAGGATGTTTTCCATTAGTGCTTACGTGTGCCAGTTTCTTCCTCTGCACTGTGTATTATTTTGGATCACCCAAGTTTTTAACCTAGTCACCACTTTCATAAGTAAAAACACAATGCCCATGTTTCCTATCAACTTGGCACCTTTGCTTCTTCACCCAATTCAGTGCAGCAGAAGGGAGAAGCGGCACATCCAGCTCATGTTGGTGGAGAAAATTGTGGCAAAGGCAAAAAGAGGTTTAGCAGCTCCCAGCCATGCCGTACATGAGATTTTGGAAAGGAAATGAAAAGCAACTTTTCCCATGGGAACTACAGAGGGAGGCAAACTGAACTGAATGGAGGTCTCATAAATCAGTGACGTAGGCCTTTGACTTTCTGTGCTGTAGCCTCGGGCAGTTGGTGTTTATATGCCCAGTCAATAATTAAGAAAAAGCGATGAACGTGAAAATGCAGCAATTACAAAAATGCAGAGTTCTATGAAATCTCCTTCCATCAACCTCAAGCAGCAGAAGGGGAAACTGAGGCAACGTGCATGGTGTCAGCTGGCTGGGGGCCATGCAGAACATCAGCCCTGCAGGGAGTGATGAACACGCACCGAAACAGATGTTCTCCTGGATGCTCATCTTCCTCACCTCCGCCCCTAGTGAGGGAGGAAGAGGTTAGGCAGTGTGAGTGGCAGGGACACCTATGTTTTGTTCTGGTTAGCAGCTAAACGTGTGTTGCATGGGTTTTGTTTGTCGAGAAGCAGCAGCAGTATTTGTGCTGCCTGTGTGAATCTAGCTGGCAAAGCACGTTACAGGTATTAACCAATTCATCATCATTAAACTGCAATGATGGGGTTTTCCAAAGCTGTCGCTGTTGGCCTAAGCTGCAGTAGCTGTGATGGGAGAGGAAAAAAAAAATGTTAAGCACATTTAAAATACAAGAGCCTAGGGAGATGTGATTCAGTACGTATGATCTCAATTCTCCATCAGCTGTCATCAGAGTTCCTTCCAGTTTGTCACTGATTAAATGCAGCTTATTTTCACCCAGTTGCAGTAATCAGTTTGTGTCCCCTGCTGCTGTCCCTCCTAAGCTCAGGGCTGGTAGAGGAGTGGATTTTGCTCTGTGCCTTTAGCCTGGATGCCAGCTGAGCGCTTGAAGTCCTGTCCCTTTTGCCCATCATCAGCCCTGGCGTGGGGCTTGGAGGTAAGTCAGGCTTTGTACAGCTCTTAGCACCAAAGTCAATCTCACCCGATCTGTGTGCCTGTTTAGTTCACGGACTTTCTGTCAGCCTGCAGCAGTTAAAAGTGCACTAGTGCACTGCATCTGTCTGTGAATGGATTCTCTTGTCCTGCACTTATATTCCCTGCAAGCTGATCACCTGCTTGGCCTGCAATTGTGATTGCAGAGCTACCTTTAGAAGTGCAGTCAGTGCTGCCTTTTGCCTTCCCTGTGTGTAGGGTAGGGCCCTGCTAATGCCTTAGGCAACCTCTTCCTCTCACCTAGGTGTTAAGAGTCAGTGCTGGGACTTACTTGCAGTTGTTTATTTTCTTTCTTCTCTCGAAGGCAGCTAGATTCTAAGAAACCCAGGCAGGGAAACAGCACAAAGGGACCTTCTTCTTATCTCTGACCTTTCTGGCAGGGATGCTTGTTGTGGGGTGGCCTCCAGGACTCAGATAATTCAGGAGGTGGTGTGCACGATTAGGCATTGAGACACCACCTGCAAAGGCCTGGTAAAGAGCTGCAAGTTGGCAAGCAAAGGGAGAAAATGAATCAAGGAAATCTCTGTGCCAGGAGGTGGTGGAAGGCCTGGGTGGAGGGTGGGGCCCAGCAGGGGCTTTGCAGAAGGGTAACGGGTGTGACTGTGGCCTTTGAGTTCCTTGCTGGTGAGGGCTGCAGTGCTGGAGTGCTGGAGGGTTGCTGCCTGCAGCCTGTGCCCTGCCCTGTGCAAGCCCAGCAGGCCCCTGTTTTACGTTTTTTTTTTCTTTATCAGCATGGAAGTGGGCGAGGGCAAGAGAATGGGTGTCTGTGCTGGCTGTAGGTGTACAGGTTGGGTGCACGTTAAGAATTGTAGTCTGAGGAAGCACATCTCGGAGCCAGGCTTTGAATTCCCATGTCCCAGTCATGCCGTGATGCACGAGGGCCTTGCAGACACTGCCAGGAGCAGCAAAGCCAGGCATTGCCCACTGCCAACAGCTCCTGTGTCTGCTACGAACTGGTTTCCAGAAGGACTGGAGCTTTATGTGGCTGAGGACTGCTTTTCTGTAGCAGAAGTGTTTTGTCTCATTTCTCCCAGGCTGTCTGAAACTTGCAGGAACGTTGCTGGTATCACATCAGCCAGACTTGATTGAGATTGGCCAAAGGCTGAAGAATATATGGAAAGGGAAGGACTGACCCACACAGCGAGATTGCATATGGCTGTTTCTTCACAAAATAAGACTGGAACTCTAAAAGATCTCAGTTTCATCCTGATGGAGAAGAGGAAGATGTTTGTGGGATGGGAAAAATATTTCCTGCCCATCTGCAGTCCTGGAGGGAGACCCGCTGCGGTCAGCCGGGCTGCAGCAGCATGGCTGGACAGACAGACAGACAGGACCACAGGGCATGCTTGTGTCCGGCAGCCTCCGTAAAAATTCCCCTGGTGTTTTGTTTCCCCCTCATCTATGTTTAGGCTGTAGTGACCCAGCTCCAGTTTCCTTTTTTAATTAATGGCAGCACGGAGCTCTGCCCATGCTGCACCAGTTGTGATCTGCTGCTGAGCTGCAGGAGGCTTATTTGCCAGCATCAGGCGAGCTGTAGAAGCACTGATGGCGCACTGACGTGAAGTGCACTGTATTGACATAGCTTCTTTATGGATATGCTAATTTAAAAATAGCTAAATGGCTTTGCCGATCTGATCCCATTGTGTGGCGGGATGAGTAAAGGTTTTTTCTGGGCTGAGGAAGGGAAGAAGTCCATTTCCACACAGCGGCTCCAGTGAAGCAGCTCATGGCCAGCCGGATCTGAGCTGTGCCCTGCGGAGCTGGGCCTGGCAGTGGGCACAAAGGCTGTGCTGGAGGGCTGGTGGCAGGGAGAGCAGCGCCTTTGGCAGCAGCCTGGACTCGAGCAGCTTCACCCAGGAAACCAGGGCCCAAATTGTCCTTGCTTTCCTGTGGCGGTTTCTCATGCGACTCCTTTGTCTGCCTTATCTAGCTGGACTGGCACCTCTTCAGTCTCGCCTTGAGTGCATGGTAGCACTGGGCTCAGATCCGGGGGTGGGGGGCTTCTGTACCATTATGAGGCAAATCATAGCTGCTGCTTCCCCATCGTGGAGCTTGCACCACTTCAAGGAGGCAGGCCACTTCAAAGTGCTGTCTGGGAGCTGTCGCTACAAAAGCTAGCACTCAGCTATTAAAGTCTCCAAATCCTGACTGAAGCTCGTTAATTTACACCAAGTTAATTACTAAGTCCGTTTCCAAGAGTCTGATCTGAGTCGTCCCATTGCTCCGTGTCATTTTCAGGGAGAATTAAATCCTCTGCTTAAATGTTTATAGCATTGCTTTAAAGACATAATTGCGTAGCTTCTTTAGCCTGGGAGTTTTCTACTGTCTTGAAGGCTTTCAGCATCATTAATAAATGAACATATTAATGATTAGTCACCTAAATATGAATGGAGTAGGCTTGGTGCCAGATAAATGCAGCATAAATGCATATGCCCACTCCACTGCACACGTGTACTTTGGAGTCTCTGGCAGCAATCCCACTGAAATCAATGGAGAGTTATGCTCCTCCTTTACTGGGGGGAAGCTGAGGTGCGTGGTCTGTCCAGGCCAACAAGCAAGGCAGGAAGGAGCTACAAAGATAATCCCAAAGCCCCAGTGCTTCCTGGCTCTTTCCAATGTGTGTTTTTTGTTTTTACTATGAACGCTTCTTGCATATTTTTATGCTATTTCTTATTATCTGGATGAGGAAATTAATGTTGCCCATTCTCTCTGGGAAAATTGCTAAGATACTAGAAAATAGAAATTGCTGTGCTGCTGAGACTTAACTCCAAGGAATGCAGAAGAGCCTCCTGTGAGGAGACCAGGGATAATTTGCAAGAGCTGTTACTGATGTCAACTCTGAAGCGTGTGATTTAGCATCTTTTCTTACACTTCTTATAATACAAGATAATCTTGATATCTGAGCCCCTTCTGGCTTGTAATCGTGCTTAGGAATCACAAGAAGTTGGCATTGTAGGCTGGAAAGGAAGTGGCAGGAGCCAGGACTGGTTGTTAGCTGTCAGACCCCAAAAGGTCATGCTTAGGTTGGTGCACTGAGAGGAACGAGCTAGGAGTGCTATTGCAAATGGAAAACATTTCCATGCACTACACTGTTGTCTCTAGGAAACCTTTCAAGCATTCCCAGACCCAGCAATTCACTACCAAGACCCAGATCTCGTTCCTTTCACTACAGATGCCAGTGAAAAGTTTTTTTTTCCAAGTAGAATCTGCTCCTGGCTCCACTGGAGCTGCTCACAGCTTTTGTTCCAAAATGAAGCCCTTCCATATTCAGCTGCGCTTTAGGCAGCAGCACATCTCCTGGTCCGTAAGTGGGTACAAGGGAGCTGCCTGCTAACCCAGCGTGTGGGGCAGGGGATCGACCCATTCCCCCAACAATTGCGTTGTGAATCAAGCACTGAGTGCTAACTGCAAACCTGCGTGCAACTCGTCTGCCCCAGAGCATGACCACAGGAAAGGGACGGTGTCCAAAATAGCAAGCGATGCACTGATGCCCTTCAGCAGTGCCAGGCGAGCCAGCGGACATCAGAGGAGCATTGGACCGTGGAGGGGCTCCCAGAGGCTCTCCTTTCTGCTGGTGCATCTGCTCTCAGCATCAGGCACGGGTCAATCCTCTCAGGCTTTTTTTTGTGTGTGTGTGTTATTTTTGAGCTATTTTCTCAAAGGGACCCAAAGGACCTGGAGTCACTCCAATTTCTGTGGCCAATTGCAGGGTATTCAAGAGATCTAAGTACCAGTGAGGTCTCTTAAATGTCATCTCCCACCACTTCCAAACTTTCTTTTTTCCCTTCAGGGCCTCCTGTTCTTTCCCCCTCTGTAGCAATTAAGAGTTCATCCAGTTCCCAGCTGACCTGGGCTCTTCTGTTAACTCTTGGAGGCAATCTGTGCTCCTGGCCTCAGCATCTCGCAGGGATCAGCTGCTGTGCTGTATGTTTGACTTTCTCCTGAGTTTTTTAGACCATGATTCTCTTGACCCTCTGCACTGCAAGGACTGTCAGCTGCCAAGCAGGGCAAGACCACATAGCCGAGAGGCTGGATCATGCAGGAGGGTTCCCAGGTCACCTCCCAGCATGCTGGGCCTGGCACGTGTTCCCAGATGGCAACCTCAGGGCAGACCATGACTCTCAAAGTCTCTGTTCAGATAACCAGAGCCGTGTGCTGCAGTGGTGACCACAGGATTACGCCTTTAAATCAAACAGCTCTCGTCTGTGTGAAATCTTCATCTTAGATGTGGAATGGGAGGGGCAGCTTTAGAAAAAAAGGCTCAGCTGCCTCCAAGGGTTATCCAGACTCTGTTCTTCCGCCATTGCCTTGAGAACAAAAAGATTTGCTGGCTGCTGAGTGCCTCAGAAAATGCAGCCCTTGATCTAGATCTGATCTAGATCTAGATCTCCCCCCTGCTTCCTTGCCCTCCATTTTCTTTCCCTTTCTGGCTTTCCTAGCATCCATGCATGCATCTTACCAGTTTCTGTCTTGTTTTAGGGTGAGAATTCAAAATCATGTGCCAATTTGACGTTTGCCTTATCTGAATGCAAGAAGCGGTTGGAGCTCAGGTGGGAGGAGAAACAAGTCCCTCTGCTTTCCATCACATGAGCTGCTCAGAGCTCAGCCTGGGAAGCAAAAGTTCCTTGGCTGAATGTGACGGCACCATTTCCTCCTGTCACCTTGCCAGCTGAGCTGCACACATTTGTCATGGAACAAGCAGAACAGTGCATTTCAGTTTCCTTGCTTTGCTCAGTCCTCCACTGGCATCTTCCACCGGCTGCCTGCAGCTCTCTGCCCACGCCATTCTCTCCTGCTTGCCCGGCTGTGCTGGGTGGTAGGGGTCTCTCTCCTTTACTTCCTTCAAGGCTCGTGTTAAGTTCAGGTTGGTCAGGGGACCAGACTGGTCCAAAATGCCAGAGAAGAAAGTGTGAGTCCAAACCAGCATCTCCTGTTTGAGCATCTAAAGCTGCCGGGCCAGCGTTTTTCTGCTGCTTGCAGTGGGCTTTGGAGTGCATATTTGAAGAAGTTTTTATCATCGTAAGTTTCTGGTAGGCCTGGCAAGCATTGTACTCCGTGGTGCCAGTTCTGAGCTGTTGCAGATAATCAGCAGCTGTGACATGGGCTAGTCAGCAGTTCTGTGCTTGCCATTGCTTAGAGCCTGCTCTGGGACTGGCACAGTGGTCCTGGGCAGGGAGTCTCCCCACTGAGGAGGTAATGAGGAGCCAACACCATTTGCAAGGTCCCTTTGTTTGCCAGGCTATGGGAAATCATCCAGAGAGGAGTTTACAGCCCTACATCACAGAGCAGTGGAAAATATGTGCAAGTGAGTGCCATACAGATCAGTGCCTGGGGCAAGAGAGCTGTGTCTATGGCACCAAGCACACAAGAATGTGTCTGAGAGGAGCTCAGCACTGATGTTGTCCCTGCAACATGTTTGATTGTGGTGGAGAGAGCTCTGAGCCCTGGCTTTTGCTGGGAACTGTGGGCTCCCTCTCCAGGTGGCCTTGTCTGCCAGGAGCACCAAGCAAATCCTTTCGGTGCTCCTTGCCCCAGTTTCCCCATCCGTAGGTGAGGATGCTCCTGCACTCCTTTGCAGTCTAAGCACTGCCATCCCATCATCTCTCCTTCCCCAGCTGCTGATGGGGGACAGTTTCAAAACACTGGCAGCAGTTGTGGGTTCTTCAGTGTGACACGGATACTGTGGGCTGATCGCTGTGTGGGAGCACACCCAGCCTGCTTTCGGGTCCTCTGCTCCCATCCATGTGCCCACAGCAGGCTGCTTGCTGTCCTAACGTTAATGCTTGTTTTGAGGACATGGTCTGCCACCTCGCTGCGTAAAGAATGCTGAAGAGCTACAAAAATAAGCTCAGAAGCACTCATGCCTGATTGCAGGAGCCTGTTTGTCAGTTGACAGTGGGAAGGAAGTTGGTGTTTTAATTGCTGCAGGCAGTATCCCTGTAGGAGCCTGACACTGGCGTGGCAGTAC
Source organism: Lagopus leucura (assembly GCF_019238085.1). NCBI lineage: Eukaryota > Metazoa > Chordata > Aves > Galliformes > Phasianidae > Lagopus > Lagopus leucura. Next base: position 270,276 of record NW_024962290.1, read on the forward strand.
CTCTCATTCCCATCCCCTGCGTGTTTCTGCACACACGGAGCAGGAGGGCAACAGGTCTGACTGGGTGGCTGCTGTAGGAATAGTTGAATAGGGCACAGTACCAATTTTTCCAGCTCAGCACAGTCACATAAACCACTATTGATTTCAGCTTACCATTTCAGTGGCTCAGGAGGCAAAAGTATCTTCTCTCACCTCACTGCTGTGGTGCTAGGAGAGGCAGGGCTGTGATGCTATGCTGCAGGGCTCAGAGCAGGCATGGAGCAGCAGGTTGGTGTTGGAAGAAATGGTTAATGTGTCAGGCTGCTGCTTGAATTGCTCCACCAGAGATCTGCCTAAATACAGCAGAAGTGCTCCTTGCTCAGTGATGTGTATTCACTCACAGAGTGTGTCTCATTAGCATGTTGTTAATGTCAGTAATTATTGATGATACGAATGCAGGAGCATATGTAGATAATATACAACTAGCAGAAGTGCCGGGAGAAATGCATCCATATGTTATGATGGATATTAGCATCTCAGTGAAGTTGATCTTCTTCTATCTGCTGAGATGTGTGGAGGGACCGGGATGTGGCAGTCACAAGAAACACGGTGACATCTGTGCCCCTGGGAGGGGTGTTGATGAGCACACTGATACTCAGCAAAAGAGACTTCCGAGAGATGCCTTGTGCTGCTGTGTGAATTGTATCTGATTTCCATTTACTAACACAGAGGTTTGACATTTTGCCTTTGCCCGTAATTAATTGCTGTGCCTTGTAGGTCCTCAAAGTTTTCCTTTTCTGGCTGCCATCTGAACTGCTGCATGTGTTCCACACTGCCCAGGTAGAGGGGACGCATTCTGTCTTAAATGCATTGACCTACTGTGTGCCAAAGCAGTTTGGCTGCAAAGACGGGGCTCTAGGGCTGCCGTTGGGGCTGCAGGGCCGGGGATCTGCCATGCACAGACGTGGGCTGGGAGCAGCTCAGCTCAGTGCCCACTGCCATCTGAGCGAGGCGGCGTTGGTGCAGGATGTTTCCTTTCAGTTACAGCAGGGTGTGAAGCGAGGGCAGCCAGCAGGCTCACAGTAAAGGCTTGCCTGCAAGGTCTGCCTCCAGTTCAGAGCTCTTGTAGGCTGTGCTCAGGCAGTGCTGGAAGGGAGCAGCGAGCCAGGTGCACTGCGAGTGGGGAAGTCAGGGAGTATCAATCTGTTTCTTTCCTTCCCCTAAACACTCCTAGGCCCACACACACATTGTCCTGTCCTGCCTCCCTCCAAGGACTCGGACCTGGCACAGGCTCAGCTCTGATGACATTCCTGTCTTCCCGTCACTGGCACTGCGGAATCTCTGCAGCCGGAGAGCTCAGTCTGCTCAGGCCCAGCCTGCACCCCTCACTGGAGCAGCAGTGTGATGCTGCTGTTATCCTCTGCTTGTCTAAAGGGGAACGAGGACCAGTGTCCCCTCCAGCCTTGTGCAGAGACGTGCCCCTTCTTCTCCAGCTGGCCGTCCGAGTTAAACCCAGCCCTCCTGACCGCCAGCCCGCTGTGCTGCCTCACAGTGCTGGCTGTGGCCTTGCTGCTGTGCTCTGCTGCCCGCCCTGCTGTTCTGGGAAGAGTGGCCGTGGGCAAGAACCCAGGGAGCAGCCGTGGCAGTCCTATGGCATACCTGGCTGCAGTATGCAGCGCTGAGTGCAGATCTCCAAAGTCTTCCCTTCTCCCTGCTGTATTCCGGCTGGGCCAGTCCCCTGCCTCATCACTTCCCTTTCTGCAGTGCAGCCCATGGCAAATTCTGCCTGTGCTGATGGGAGCTGTTGTGCTGGCTCCAGCTGGCGCTAGCAGACAGGCCGTAGGTACTGGCACTGTCATGTCAAATGAGAGATGCCACGCAACCCAACGTGCTTAGAAAAGCCCAAACGCATCCAGTCTGCTGAACAGGGCACGTGAGACATACGTAGACAAGAAGATCATCTCAGGGCAGGGAATGAAAAGGGCAGGAAGGATGGGCATGGGAAGGGTGCTTGAAAAAATACATATTTTATGTGTAAAATTTTGGGGTGGTATTTTTTAACAATTTGCATAATTGGCTACCACAGATATTCCCCTGAAATTAACTAAATATATCACAAGTGGGGGCTTTCCAAGCCCTGTTAGCTTTCTGAAATTGATTGGTTTCAACTTTGCCTTTTTTTTTTTTTTTTTTTTTTTTTTTAGTCTTTCTTTCAGCAGAATTGGGCAGGTTTCTGAAATGTCTGATTTAGGAGCAAAACTGAGCATTCACCTGGGGCTGCTCAGTGTGCCATGAGCCTGAGTCAATGACAATGGAGCTTAATTTTAGAATTTGTTAGGAAAAGGGAACCGGGGCAGAAAACAGCTGCTGAAATGACAGTTGAAGACCGACTTGTTTTAATGCTTTTTGTAGAAAGTCAGGTGGAGCTGCATTTAATGGTTAGCTGTGGCAATCTGTCCTGGCTCCACTGGGGTCAGATCTGGCCCAGCTGCTCTGAAATGGAGACGCCCCAAAGCCATGACTGCATCTGGAAATCTTCTCCTAACGGATTTGCCAAAAGGGACTCGTTGGTGAAGTTCTCGTGTATGACTGCATCTCTCTGTTCCTGCTTGCACCTCTTTGCTGTCGGCAGGAATGGGCGCATGTGGGTGTAGAAGCCATGGATGTAACAAACTCAGCACTTTTATTTCCATTTAAACGGAGGACTGGTCCGAATTACAGCAAAAGCTGCTCTAATATGGGGAGTGAAACTGACAGGAAGGTTGTATTTTGACCTTAGGAACACGGAGCTTTGTTCAGTAGGCTGGCGTACACCAGAGCCGGCCGTATCAGAGCGCTGCGGACAGTCGGTATTCAGATGATATCACTCTGAACTAATTAGTTGTACTCAAAAGTCTGACCAAGTCAGAGGAAAGGGAATGCAGTGGTTGCCAGTAATGGGAAAGCTATTAGGAAACACATCCCCTGGGTTAAATCCTGCAGCGTTACATTTTCCCAACTGCGCTTCAGTTCAGTGAAAGCTTTTTTCTTTTTTTTTTTACCCCCCGAATTTTAAGAATGAATGAGATATGAGATAAGAGAGAGGGCTGCTATGGGGAGGAGCAGCTGTCTCACGTCGAAGCATGGGAGCAGGACTGGGAAACACTCAGCTCCCCTGCATGGAGAGCCAGGGAACGGCTGCAGGAGCACGATGCTGTGCCCTAGAGTGCTGTCCTGCGAACACAGCCTGTCTTCGTGGGCACTGCTAAGGAAAACTGGATGTGAAATACAACAGATTGAGGGGCTTTGAAATCCTTAAAGCAGAAAGGGTGAAATACCGCCTGCGCTCTTCCCCTCTCATGCACAAAATGGTACCTGCTTTTCATTTTATTTGGGGGATTTCCTATAGCAAATCATATGGTTATTTGTTCATTGGATTTGGTTTGATGTATGTTGAGCAGTTTCGTGTTGATGTCACTGCTGACACTGTAGTTGCAGTATGACCAAGGACGAGGATGGCTTAGATCTTGGTAGATCAAAACTGGATGGGAGGCAGCTCTAAATGCATCAGAAAGCAGTGTGGAAAAAATACAGCTTCATTGAGAGCCTTTGGAACTACATCCTCCACCGATACCAAGTGATGTAGCTGGAAATTCCTGCAGAGAAGAGCTTTCAGAAATACCCTTTCTCGATGGCCATCCCAGCCATGCCCACCACAATCAGCCCTGCATTCGCATCGCCCCTTTAAAAGCCCCAGCTGCTGGTCAGTCTTCGCAATTCGTCCAAAGCATACCAAGAAAATGAGCCTGCTCTGTGATTCAGCAAAGAACAACACTGCTGGTTGGAGGTCCTGGAAGTCTGGAGGCTATCTGTTTTTTAATTTTTACTCTGAAGGAATTTCCTTTTTTAATGCTGCTGTGCTGTCTGTTGCCAGGGCCAGGAAGCTGACTATCTACGGGCAGCAGTGACCAAAATTTGGCTTTCCTGGAATTTTCTCTTTCCCCTCTGCACACCCACACAATAGGCTTCTGGGGACGCCCTCAGCCTGTAATTTGCCTTCCTAGCCTGATAATGTGGCTTGCAGAGGCACTGGTTTTGCCAAGTCATCATCTGGAAGGAAACTTTCTTATGCAACTGGCTTCGTTCTCCCCGTGGGCCACAGTTGCCACCAAGCCCAGCTCCGGCCAGAGGGGCTGCCCTGCAGACACGGGGGAACATGGGAGCAAGACCATGAAGTCTGGAAAAGGGCCCGGAACTTTCAATTTCAAAAGACACAGCCCAGAAACCAGAAGGACCAAGAACCCAGTGCTGTGGTTTCCCTTTGCCTGACTAGAGAAAATAGCTGCTATTTTTACTAAAAATGTGGGACGTGGGGCCCTTCTCTTCCCCTGCACAAATGGGGGCCGCTCACAATGAGGGAACGGGGGAGTGGAGCTGGGGGTCGTCCCAGGTGAAAACCAGCAGGCTGCCCAACACAGACCTCTCCCGTGGATTCTTCAAATATTTCTTGCCCACACCACGGGAAGATTTATTTGTAGGGTGAAAGAAAAATGAACTGGAAGAGGGATTTGGGAATCTCACCTCACCTACAGAAATCCCTCTTTCTCTTTTCAGGGAAGGGGTGGAATTGATCGGATTCATTCTGCTGTCGCCCTTTCTTTTCTCCAGCTCTGCATCACTGCTGTGTGGTATTCTGAGGGCATTCATCACAACAAATTGATACAGTGGCATCAGTCAGCAAATGAAAGCCGTCTGTGTGAGTGCAGAGGTGGGATCCCCACGTGTGAGATGTACTGATGTTCTATATGTGACCTTTGTGTTCAGTGTCGTGAGTGGTATTGCAAATCTCTAAACTGATCAAAAAGATGTTTTTCATTTTCAGTGTGGAAAAAGAGAACAAAGATTTCAGTCTTGTTTTACTTATTAACTTTGTGTGTTCATTCTTCATTAAAAGACTTTTCAGGTGGCTGAAAATACAAAAACGTACTGAGCGTGTCAAAATGACACCCATAGAAAGGAGTTATTGGGGGCAGTAGCTGTTGTGGCAAATCAGTTCACTGCTAGCTCCCTTGGTTCTTTGTTCCTCACCCTAAACGTATGTACAGGCATACATACTAAAGAATAACTCCAGCAGAACTGCCCAGAGATGTTCCTGAACCCTCTTTAGATGACGCTGCATCCCAAAAGCCCTCCATTATTCTGTTCCTTGTGGAGCACAAGCAATTGTCTTCCCAGGACTGCAGATAGATTGCTGCTGTGAATTGGATTTGGGTTTATCTCCATCCAGTTCTGTGTATCTTTCCTCAGCACATCAGAATGCGATATATAATGCTATATTTGAATAAGTGCCCCATGCACAGATGTGGTTCAGCAGCGCGTGCTGCAAGGTGCTTCTTTTCAAAGGTTAAGACAGGTAGAAATGTCAGGGAATTGTGCAGTCCAGCAGTGAGAGACATGGCTGACGTGCGTTGTGTTTCCCACCTCTGACATTTGTGGCTGTAACCCATTGCTGCAGCAGATGCCGCGTTGCAGCACCGTCCCAGGAGGGCACATTGCCTCCATCGCTGGTTTTGTGAACGTCCATAAAAATGGACCTCTAGAGCTTGAATTCTTTTAATTTTCAGACTCAAAGACAAACCTTGACATCCCAACTGCAGAATCTGCTGTGCGTTTTAGAGGCTGTTTTCTGGTGCAGTAGCAAAGTTGAGACATCCCAGTTTTTGTAGATGCTTAGAAACTGCATGGAGCAATGTGGGTGGGTGTGTGTCCTGCTGCCTTCAACTTCCCATGCCACAAAGCAGTTACTGCTGGGCCAGGTGCAAGCAGACTGAACAAAGTACCAGCCCAGGACAAAAACCCTGTGCTGCAGAAGGCACACTGCAGAGTTATTTGAAAGACTTCAGCTTCCCTGAAAATTCCTGAAGAAGTTGCTCAGGGTACAATTTGCAAAGGTATTTCCAAACTATTGTTCATTGTTCTGCAAAAACAGCGGAGCCCTGCAAGGCCTTATCTCTGCAGACACTGAGGTTGCTATCTGCTGAGGAGCTGCACCAGTCACAACGCGAGGGTAACTTTTGGAAGACAGCAGCCTAAGTACAGACTGGCTCCGAGTTGTGTACACAGCTGATTATTTTCCTAGCCTTGAAAGGCTCTGGCCACAAAAAGCAGGGGAAGGAATAGGACTGAACGCTGAAAAATTACTGTTAGAAACAGTAATGACGGGCTTGATGTGCATTCCTTGTGGGCTTGGGGACCGTCCCTTTGGAGCCTGCCTGGACATCCCTCGCCCTCACGGGCACTTCTGCCTCGCCGAGGCACCGGGAGCAGCTCCTGCAAACCGAACGGACCCGGGGGGGGGCACGCGGCCGCCGGATGGGCCGGGACAGACCCGGGGGCGGCCGCTCCCCGCCTCCCCCCAACATGGCAGCGGCTCCCGCGGCCGCCCCACGTGCTGCCAGCCCGCCGCGCGCCGCGAGCCCCGCCACTTGGGGGGGCGTGGCCACCTCCGGCTTTCGGCGCGTTACGCCGAAGTTGCCCGCCGATTGGCTGCGAGCGCCGAGGCCCCGCCCCGCCGAGCCGAGGCCCCGCCTCCCGGCGCGCCTCCCGCTCCCGGCGTCTCGCGGCCGCAGCAGCGGAGCCGGCGTTGCCCGCCCGCGCCCATGGAGCTGCTGTGCGTGGAACCCGCGGCTCGAGTACCGCGCGCCGGGCGCGACCCGCAGCTGCTGGGGGACCGGCGGGTGCTGCAGAACCTGCTGAGCCAGGAGGAGCGTTACAGCCCCCGCGTCTCCTATTTCCAATGCGTGCAGCGCGAGATCAAGCCATACATGCGGAAAATGCTGGCGTTCTGGATGCTGGAGGTACGGCCCCCGCCGGCGCCTCCTCTACGCCTCCGCGCGCAGCTCCTGGCCCTGGCACCGGCGCTTTCTTGCACCCGTCGTCACTCCCCGCAAGTCCCCGCGCCGGCGGGAAGGAGGCGGCGAGAGGCGGAGAGGAGAGCAGCTCCCGGCACGGTCCTTCGTGCGGCGTGCGGGGCGGCCCGGGGGGCGGCGGGGACGTGTCCGTCCTGCTGCGGCTCCGGTGTACGGGGTGGGGGACGGGGGGGAGCGAGGGGGCAGCGCTTGTGCTGGAAGCGATCGCCCCGAGCTGTGCACCCCATGCGCTCCCGATAACGTTCTGGGAGCCCCAACCGCACCGTGCTCCCCAAAAAGCGCCCACGGAGGGGGGGCTGAGCGGCGATGGCGGTGCGGAGGATCGCGTGTCCTGCGCGGGGCCGAGTACGCCTCGTTAAAAGGGGGAAATAATATCGCTAGCGTTTCCTTCCCTAAATGAAAAACGAATGCGGCTCTGTAGGATGCGCTGCAGAGAGGGACGCCTCGGGGATCTCTTGGTGAGGCGGTCGGAGCGTGCCGTCAGCAAGCACAGAAAGAAAGAACATTCTGCAAAAAGCAGATGACTTTGGATCAAGCCCGCTGCTTTTCATCGGAAAGAAACGATGGGGCACGGTGCTTTTAGCGAGTGTGTTTGTTCTTGTTCCTATTAGCATTGTCCTGTTTCTGCCATTCCCTTTCTGAGAAGGTTAGTTAGACAAACGCTGCTTTGGAGCCTGTTGCTGGGGAGCTCAGAAGGCTGTCAAAAAGTAGGTGACACCTGGCACTGCTCCCAGCACTGTGTGCAGCCCATGCAGGGTCGCTGCTGGGGAAGCACAGTGCTGCCTGAGGAGAAACTTCAATATCTGTATGGCTGTGACTGGTGCTGCGGTGCTGACTGATCAGAGCAAAGGACTGGGATGGAGAGCCCTGGGGTTCTGCTTGTGGTGGTGATGCCAGTGTGGCTGAGGGACGTTTGGGGCTGGCTGGGGATGCTGCACAAGCGGCTCCCCAGCTGGGCGCTGCTGGCAGTGTGAGTTTCCCCCATGGTCAAAACTCTCCGAGGCGGCTCAGCTGTCAGCAGGCATCCCCAGCAGAAGTTACTAGGCTGCAAATGAAGCAATTGGGCTCTTTTTAACCACATTCAAGTTCTGCAGGAAGAAATGAATGAAGGCATACAGCTTTGGTGGAATCTGTTGCTATTGTGGAAGCTGTAGACTTAACACCTGTAGCTCATTTGCACCTTTGCACTGCGGTGCTGCCATAGCTCTGCAGATAGGTGTGAAACACCATCCTGACCAGAACCTTTGAAGTTGCGGTCAGGCAGGATCTGGGGAGTCCGGTGCTGATTAAAATTTCCTTTTTTTTTTTCTTTCTTTTTTTCTCAGTTGGTTTTCTTTCTTTTTTTCTCAATTGGTTTTTCTCAGGTGTGCGAGGAGCAGAAATGTGAAGAGGAGGTGTTCCCTTTGGCCATGAATTACGTGGATCGCTACCTGTCATCTGTCCCCGTGCGGAAGAATCACTTGCAGCTTCTGGGGGCAGTCTGCATGCTGCTGGCTTCCAAGCTGCGGGAAACCATGCCCCTTACTGTGGAGAAGCTCTGCATCTACACAGACAACTCCATCACGCCTCAGCAGCTCCTGGTAACCACCCCTATCTCTAAGGGCTCTCCAGCCCCTCCCCAGCCCTTTTATCTCCTGCGTGCTGCTGCTTGGCAGAATACCTGCCCCTGTGTCTCCTTGTGCTTTTTGTCCCATTTCTCCACCTTCCTCTTGGTTCCCCAACCAACCATCTCACCTCTTTGCCTTGGTGGGTTTGATGTCTGTAGGTGGAGACTTTTCTCCTTGGCACAGCCTCTCTCCCTGTTGTGGAAAGCAGGGTTGTCACCTCCACATTACAGAGAAACTTCCTGTGCCTTACGTGCTGGCTGCCAGCACAGAGCTTGCTCCTGAACGTGCTCATGAGTGAGCTCTGGGGAACAAAGGCCGCGTCTGCACTGCAGCGGAGCAGCAGGCAGGTGCTGGAGTGTGCCCTGTGCTCTGCTCCAGCTGCAGTGCACCCTGCTCCTGGGCATGGCGTGGGAGCTACATTTCCACCCTGCTGGGGAAATGAAGCCTTAGGTGCAGAGTTACCCAGTGGAGTGGGTGGCAGCAGGATGACCTCGGAGCTGGCTTGCTGGGTTGCACCGTCCGGGCTGCCGGCGCTGCTGTGGTGATGGCAGTGCTGGGAGCTTGCTGCTGCCCAGGCCCTGCTTCAAGCCTTGAGTTAAAGCAGGGCTGCTCTGCTTAGTTCCATCAGACACTTGGGCACTAGCTGCATAGGCTTTGAAAGGCAGAACGTTTTCTGGTCTGATAAAAGATCCTAACCTCTGAATTCAGTTTTGCTGATGGGGAATGGAACCAGAGAACCCCTTTATTTGGGGACCTCCCGTGCTGCTGGGTCAAAGCTCTCAGGAGGAAACGGCCACCTCGATTCGAGTAATAAACATCCCCGGAGGTTTATCTGTGAGAGTTTCTCAGGGTTAGTCATCGCTGTATTAAATATCTGTTTTTCTGGGCTGGTGGTGGGTGAAGTGGTCTAAGCATGATTTGTCCCCGAGGTGGGGACAGAACTTTCAGGTGTGAATCAGAAGGCAGGTCTGCAATGGGCTTTGCTCTGACTGTGGGTTTTCCAAGTGCCAGTGAAGGTTGGGGAAAACCCCCTCCCCTCCATACATCTCTCCCTTTAGTTATTTGCAGGTGTTGTTGCCTTCTCTAGCAGTCATGAAGTAGAATCATAGAATCCTTAGTGTTGGAAGGGATCTTTAAAGGTCATCTAGTCCAACTCCCCTGCAGTGAACAGGGATGTGCTCAGCTAGATCAGGTTGTACACAGATCATTGCCTTGAGTAACAGTGAGAAATGCAGAGGGGATGCTCATGCTCATTGCTGATTCGGATGCTGAGCTAGAGCTGCCATAAAAGCCATGCCATGGTTTTGTCCAACTGTCAGCAAGATTTCATCCTGGAGAGCAACTTCTTACCTGGCAGTGGATTCTTCACGTGCATCTTCCTGGGATTGGAGTCCATCACATACCAGCCTGTAACAGAAGGGTTCCTCTTGGCACAGTGTCAGTAACTCCCATGTTTCTGTCTCCTTTTCCTACCACTGTCATTACCCCTGCAGGTGAGGGGCAGTGATCACAGCAGATCCTAATGGTTTCTGCAGCAGTGATCTTGGGCCACAAAGGGATGGCAGATACCACATCTTCTGCAGATTCTTGTTTATTTGAAGACTCCTTTTTGGCGCAGGTTTTCTCTGTCAATCAAATCTCAAGCTTGGTTTTAACAGGCTCCTTCCAGAGAGCAGCTAGGAGATGTGCAGGTGGGCAGTGGGCATGGATGTGTTTGCACGCAGAAGCACCATCCCAGAGACTTTTTCCTTTGCCCTCCACTGAAATGCTGAAGCCTCCTTGCTTGGAGGCCGCCCTCCCGCCCCAGAGGTTTGTCAGCAGGAAGCTGTGGCTAAACCATGCCACAACATTCATCTTCCTTTCTCCCTCCTCTTGCTCGTGTTGCAGTGGAAATGGAGGAGAGTAGTGCTGCCTGCCAGCCACCTGTTGCTTGCTTTTTTCTGCAAGTCTTTGTGCTGGAGTTCTGCTTTTCCTGTGCAGTTTTCCCACCAGGATCCTGGGACACTGCAGAGTGGGGCACAGCTGAGTAGCTGGCACGTGTCGTTCCTCACTGTGCACCAGGGTCAGTGTGACCAGAGCAGCTTCCCAAGGCTTACTTTTGGTAGATGCTTCACCTCGTTGGGTGCAGATTCTGCTCCAGTTCTCTTTTCTCCACTGCAAAGAGGGAGCAGAGGTAGCATCTGAAGATACTTGCCAGGTCTCAAAGTGGAGACAAAGCTTTCAAGAGTTAACACCCCAATTACAAAACCAGGGTGAGCTTCTGTTTCCCTCCGCTGTGGTAATGTTGCTTCTCTTTCACAATCTTGCTCTGGAAAACGGTGGGGAGGGGAAGGGGAGCTTCTTCATCGAGATGTGGGCAGTGGTGCAGGCAGCTGCCTGCTGGGATCTTTGCAGTTTCAGCTCCCACCAGTCCCTCCTGGCCTTTGGGAGGAAGCCAGCCTGCTTTCCCGTGAGCTTTGCTTCCTTCTCCTGCGGAGATGCTTGGCACCAGCTCAGCAGCTCAGAATGGACACACTTGAAACACAATCTAGCTGAAGTTATTCTAGAGAGAAGGAAGTGCTGCAACGAGGGACTTGTCCATTTGGAGGAAGTTGGATTTCCGTCGAGGGCGTTATCTAACCTACCTTTTTTTTTTTCCTTTAATAAAGTGCAGGGTTTTTTTTTGGTTTTTTTTTTTTTTTTTTTTTCTGGCTTCTACAAGAAGGCATTCAGCTGCTCAAGGGCTGGGGAGACCACTTGTAGGTCACCTTATTCTTTGGCCTGCATGCATCTGCCTGATCTGCCCCTAATTTGTTGGCTTGCCTCTGAGCTCTTTGATCTGAGATCAATTGTTCACATTCCAGGCATCAACTGGCACAGACTGTGAGCAGAACCAGGCCGTGAGGCACACAGCGAGGGCAGCAGCAGTGACACCAGGTGATGAGGAGTGAAAATGAGAGGAAGGAATAACGGCTGAGCAGAAAGAGATGTTCAGTTGTGATAAGCATTGAGCTTCCAGAATGCATGCTTGTCTGTAGTTTGCCTTCTGCTTGTTGCACGGGTGGAATAGGTGTGACTTTCTGCCTCTGAAGTTGGCACCTTTACCCTTGGCATCCAGTCTTGAACTGGTTGGTCAGGGGATGGAAACGAACGTTTGCCCCAGATTTCCTATTTGCAGGTGGGCTGTCGTGGCCTCTCATTTCTGTAGCTGTGTCTCAGCTGCTGGGGAGGATGGGTTGCCGGCAGCCACAGCAGCAGCTCTTCCACCCTTCCTTTGAGTCAGCTCGCGAGCATACCAGAGCAGCTCCTGCTTTGCTGCTGTCTCATTGAGGCTCATTGGTGTAAAATGGTACCTTATCAACCCGAGTGACAAAATCGAGCGCGACTTCCTTTCTCTTGCAGGCAGGGCTGCTGCAGAGGAGCTGGGCTCTGCTCCCTGTGCAGCATTGCCAGATGTATTTACACAGCCTCGTAGGCACGGTGTGTGTGTGGGTGTTGCTGGGGGCAGAGCTTGATTTACAGGGTGACTGTCACTACGTAATGAAGAGAGAAGCTGCTGTAACTGTTACATCCCAGTTGGAGCTTGCAGAACCTTGCTTGTGACACAGAACCCCCTTGATGAGGAGCTTGATATCGTTTCACTGCAGTAGGACCATAGTGAGCAGAGAAGGCGCTGGACGATGCTAGCTGCTTCCCTTCCTTTGCTTTTGTAGGATGCAGCCGGAAAGGAAGGAGGATGCAAGCTTGTAGGGAAAACCCAGCTGTTGTGTGGTTTCCAGCCCAAGAGATGCTGGCCAACTGCGGGGAGCTCTTGCAGGGCAGGGGCTGGGTGTATTCCCAGTGATGGGATGCTTTCTGAGCAATGCTGGCAGCTTGCAACCCTTCCATAAGGAGGTGGGACTCCACAGGCAGGAGAAACAAAGGAAACATTTTCCACTTTCTTCCTCTCTTTCATTAGGCAGGCAGAGGCTGATTCACTTAGGTGCAGAACAAAATGCCAGGAAAAGGATGTTTGCTACACTAAGCGGGGCTGCTGTCACAAACCTGCCTGCCTATCTCTTGCAGCCTTTGGTTCTGCTTCTTCCACAGATAAAGTGATTCAGAGATTCTGCCCTGCTGATCTGAGAGTGTGGAGTCCCCAGGGTGAGCAGGAGAGAAAGGAGGAGCGAGCTGGTGTGGCCAGAGGGCAGCTTTCCCCATGAGCTGGTGGCAGTCCTCAGCTCCTGTCACCATCAGCCCGCACCGTGAGTGCCAGCTAGGGATCTGCCTCTTGTAACAAGGTTTTCAAGAAGCTGAATTGTTTTATTAGGTGGAAGAGAGCTGCTTTTGTGCACTGCAGATGGACAGGCTGTTGTGCTGGACCAGTCGCAGTGTGGCAGGAGCCAGCATGCCCCCAGGTGAGGTCTCACAGCCAATCTGTGCCTTGAATTTTCTCCTTAGGGCAGAGTGTGTCCCAGCAGGGACAGGCCTTCTGCCACACCACACCAATGCCACGTGCCAAGAGCTGGCTTGCAGCTCCGAGAAAGCACACAAGGAACAAGGGTTTGGAATATGCTGGGCTGGCATCTCCTCCGTTCTCAAGAACTTCCATTTCAGGCGTAGCGTTGCGCTTGGGGCTTGGTTGATGAGCAGTGATGTCCATTTCCCCCTTCCAGCCTTGTCCCTTGTGCAGGGGGTCAGAGGGGAGCTGCTGGGCTCTCACCTCCTGCCAGCACTCCATGCCTTGGGCTTCAGCTGCATGGAGCACAGCAGCTTCCAGACAGTACATGGCAGTTCTCTCTTGCGACTTCCCTCATGTCACCTTGCCATGTTGCTCAGTTGAGCTGGTAGCCATCTCCCATGTAAGCCTGATTTTTTTCCCTGCAGAACCAGGTGCCTGTGTGCTGTGGTACTGAGGCTCTGGGTCTCATTGCTGCATTTCTTCTTGCTTTTACTCTGTGGATTTGGCTAAAAAATACAGCAAGCCTGGCAGGCTGGCTGTCCATATGGGAGGCAGCGAGTCTGTTCTAGCAAAGCACTGCTTTCTGGTTGGAGAAGCACAAGCTGTGAAGCAGCAAGTAGCACATTGGGCCTGGCAGGGGATTTGGAGCAGGTTGAGCAGTGCTGTTCATTTAAGCAACTCAAAACCAGTGTTGTTGTCTTGAGAGGAAAGTGAGTTAAGGAGGGAAAAAAAGAGAGAAAAGAAAATGGATATCTGCTCTTAGGAAAAAATCTCACTTCAAATCCATCTATTCTGGCAGCTCTGTGGCACTTCTGTGGGCAGCACTGACCTTGTAATCTTAGACTATTTGGACAAAGAACAGATACGTGCTGGGCAGGACCGGGCCCTGAAATGCAGATACCTGATAGGAATCCCAGCTCAGCTCTGCCCTCCCAGCCCCAGCACAGAGGCATTGCTCGGGTGCTGCAGTGCTTCCCTTCCCCTGCACGTCTGCAGGGTCTCTGTGTTCCCCATGCCATGACAACCAGATGGTCCCTGTTTGCCCCACCCTGTGCTGCTCCTGAGAGCCTGGGTGGCTCTTTTCAGGAGTGGGGAGGAAACACAGGAGTGATGTGTATGCTGCTGCCTGCTCTGTTTTTCTTACTGTTGCAGCAGGATTGCAAAGCAAAGGAGTGCCCAGAGGAATGTCTACAAAGCAGAAGGTTAATCTGGTTGCACCTTTGGGAAGAAGAAACCGGATTTGTCACTTCCTCTTCTCATCGTTGCTCCAACCTTCGCAGCGCCACAAGGCTGGATTTGTGCCGTAGGCACAGGGCAGGGATGTTCCCTCTCTTCCTCCCTGCCTAAAGGGCTGCGCTGCTTTACTGGCCCTTCCCCAGACTCTGGGTGTAACTGCCTGTGAGTTGAGCGTCTCTGCTGGACTTAGCCCTGCTGAGTAATGTCTGTCTGTCTTTGTACAGGATTGGGAGATTCTGGTCTTGGAGAAGTTAAAGTGGGACCTTGTCTCAGTGATAGCAAACGATTTCTTGGCTCACATCCTCCATCACCTCCCGCTTCCTAAGGACAAGGTGGAGCTGGTGAAAAAGCACGCACAGACCTTCGTTGCCCTGTGTGCCACAGGTGGGTGCCTGCTCTGCTGGGGAGAGCTGCAGGAGAGCGGCCTTGAGTGCCTCACTTCATTCATACGGAGTGCTTTGCTGCTCAGCAGCTTTGTCTCCCTGACAAAGTAGAAGTATCCTGGGGGCTCTTAGTGGGTGCCCAGGAGATGGTGGGAGGAGCAGAACAGCTGTGCCATCATTCTGCCTGTGGGAGGCTGTGTGCTGGAGAGCATCCAGAGCAAAGGCAGCTTCATTGTGAGCCTGGGTCGGCCTTGTTCTGTCAGTGGAGCAAGGTCACCTTCAACACTTCTTTTGGTGAGGGAGGCCCAGGGAAATAGCTTGGTGAAGCTTGCTGTTGTGATGCTCAACCTGTTTTCCATTGCTTTGCTCCTGTTTCTCACTGCTAAGCTGGAGACTGCTCTGCCCTCACTAGTTTCCCATGGAAATCAGTCCCAAGAACTTAAGAGTTTGCACACATCCTCGCTAACAGCTTTTTTCTCTCATGTGTCCTCATCCTGGTTTTAGACTACACTTTTGCCATGTACCCCCCCTCCATGATTGCGACGGGCAGCATCAGTGCAGCAGTGCACGGCCTGAGCATCTCTGTGAATGGCTTTGGTGGGGAGGCAGTCACCGAGCTGCTGGCCAGCATCACTGGCACAGAGGTGGTGAGTGTCGGCTGGGCAGCGGTGGGGAGGTTTGGCTGGAGGTTTGGGATTGGGTGGAGGCTCTTCCCCTTTCTGCAGCTTGGTTTGAATGGAGGGGGGGGGGAAGCTGTCTGTAATAATTCTGGCCCTGGTTTGATGAAGGCCTGACAACCAGAAAGCATCTCTAGATGCAGTGTGCTCAGTGCAGCCCATGGCTACAGGTGGCTCCCGGCCCCCACGTGCCATCTGTGTGGAGGAGATGAGCTCAGAGCCTTTGAAAAGCAGCACAAAAGGGAGCGTCTGTTCCCTGCACAGACAGGTGTCGCTGAGATCAGGTTGACCAGGTGGGCTGGGGCACAGGGCAAAGCTGGGCTTGGCATCTGCTTGCCTCCATGGTGTCTGGTTGCAGGTACCCAGGCTGGAGGTATGCAGCATTTCAGGATGTTGGCATGGGGTGCTGGGGGGCGTCTACCCACTCCTCTGCTGCCCTCTGAATGGGGAAGGGGTGTCACCAGGCTCCCCATGTGCTGGTCACTCTGGATGCTGTGAAGCCATCGGGAGCCCTTATCCTGTCTGGGCCCTTTCTGATCTTTTCTTCTGCCCCAGCACAAATGCCAGCAGCCGGCATGGGGTTGGTTTCAGTCCCCTGACAGCAGTGCTGGGACTTGGAACTGGTGCCTGTGCCGGATGGGAGGCTGTGACCTGGCTTTGTCCATGCAGAGAGGGGATGGGGCAGGAAGATGTGTTGCTTTATTCGTGCAGCTTTTTATTTATTTTTTTTTGTTTGCAGGAGCTTTTTTAAAGAGTTAATCAGTGCAGCCAGCTGCTTTCAAGCTGCTGCGGTGAATGGGACAGGGGCTGAAACCGGCTGTGGGCTGGAGTTGGTGGAGGGAACAGGTGGGAAGCAGGGAGGACACCAGAGAGGGAGTGCAGCCAAAACGGTCAGGGGCAGCTCAGCTGCCTTCCAATCTACTCGGGTGCTGCACGGCCAGCCTCTGCCCAGCTCCTGCAGCAGGAGGAAGCCCTGGGGACGTGCCTGCAGCACCACAGGGCTCCCACGGGAAGCCCCCAGCCTCCCATCTCACCTCAGGGCTGGTGGTTCTCCCTGAACACGGCCGTGCACTGTCCCTGGGCTGTGACTCGGAGCCGCACCATTCTGCTGCTGTACCCTCAGCCTGCAGAGCCCGCAGCTCAGCTGCCCATGGAGTCAGGGCACGCAGATTGGGGCAGCCCCCACAGCCCCCGGCTCCACTGTCAGGTGAAGGGCTGCACGCAGCTGAGCCGACTGTCAGCATCTCTGCCAAAATCACCCATGGAAAGCCCGGTGGTGGCTCCTCTGCCTCCATCCCTATCTGCAGACAGGTGGGAGGTGAGGGCAGCCCTGTTTCGCTGTGCTGTGCCCTGTGCTGTCCCCTCTGCCCGCCAGTGGCTCTGGGCTGCAGCGCCTTTGGGCTGCTCTTACTGGAAGTGGCGCAGGGCAGGGGTGGTGGGCGTTGCTATTTCTGCTCGCCACATCCTCTGACAGTTTCTAAGAACCGGCAGTGGATTCCTGGTAAGAGATTTCGGTGTGTGACAATATCCCGCGAGCGCGCAGCCCCATGTAGCTGGCTGGGCTGCAGCCCTGAGTGCGAAATGCCGCCTCGTGCCGCTGAGTGACAGCGTGTGGGAGAGGGGCCAGGCTGTGCCCTTTCGTAGTGCAGCTCGTGGTGGTCACAGCACTGCTGTGGTGAGGCGGAGGAGTTCCCTCCTCTGGTCACGGCTGGGTCTGGCTGGACGTGTGAGTTTTGGCTTCCAGATCCGCAGTGATGTGCGTGCCACCGGGCTCCCAGCAGGGATGACCTGGTCCTACTTGGGCAGCGGCACGACAAGATGCAGAGCTTGAGGAGACCCTGAGCCTGAGGGTTCCTGCACTCATGTGTGTATCTGTCCTGAGGGATGGCTCTGGCCAGCCCAGAGGTGTTCTGCTCTGCCCCTGCGCTCGTTGGGGGTGGCTGGCTGCATTGCTGAGCTCACTGCTGCGTACAGTGGGAAGAAAATAAGCAGAGTGTGAGACTTCCAGGAAGGGTCTAAATGACAGGCAAGCTGGAGGTGTCTCCTACAGGAAAAGGGCTTCTGTGTGCTTCGATGCCCCAGGGGCCGGAGGTATAATCCAGCAGCCCACTCAGAGCTGTTTTAAGGCCCTCAACTCTGAACAGCAGAACTGAGGCCTGTTGTCCCACCCCTCTCCTACAGGACTGCCTGAAGGCTTGTCAGGAGCAGATTGAGGCAGCCCTAGCCGAGAGCCTGAAGCAGGCATCCCAAAGCCAACAGGAATACAGCACCGCCAAGACTGCTGCTTACCCGGCCAGCCAGCCCACCAGCACCCCCACAGATGTCACGGACATCAACCTGTGACCGGCTGCCCCTGCCCGAGAGCTGCC
The DNA here is from genome assembly GCF_019238085.1 of Lagopus leucura. Lineage (NCBI taxonomy): Eukaryota > Metazoa > Chordata > Aves > Galliformes > Phasianidae > Lagopus > Lagopus leucura. Next base: position 287,855 of record NW_024962290.1, read on the forward strand.
CATCCCACGACAGCAGGACCCGACCCAGGCACCCAGAGTTTGCGGCATCCCCCCGGTCCATCCGAGAGCCCCTCCACCTGAAGCCTGCTGTGGGGATTCGCTCTTCCTGCTGGCTGTGTGAGGGCAGCTCCGTGCTCATCCTTCTCCCCACCTCCAGTGCCAAGGGGGTGGCAGGGGGAGGGCGCCGGGGTCTCTGGTGACTCTGTGGTGCTCACTGCTGCTTGAACTCTGCTCGCTGGCTGCTGGGGGTGGTGGGGGCGTGGTGACCCCGTGGTGGGGCTGGGTTGCAGAAGAGCTGAGGAGGGGAACAGAATCCAAAAGGAAATGGTAAAACGTTTCTGTTTGCTTTCCTTGTCCCCTGGCTGGCAGACTGCTGTGCTCAGGTGTGTTTACTGCAATGACTTCCAGCCCTGCATGGGCCACCAATCGTGCACAGCCAGCTCTCAGCTGGCTTAAGTGACCAAAATGTCCGTCATCCCCTCGCCAAGCACTGTGCTCGTGGGTCCCTGGGTCTGGGCTGCTGTGTGTGGATAGCTGTGGCTCTGGGGCGGTGTGGCTGCTTCTGCTTGGAGGGATGTGTGTGCCTTGTTTCTTGTTGCCATTAGGTCTGGGATTTGCGGGTTCTTGGCTTTGCTTGGGAGAAGCGCTCCCTTTTTTGCATGGACGCAGAGAAGTCCTCGTCCTGGGGACTCCTGGGGAGAGCAGTGGGTGCAGCACGATGCTGCAGTGCAAACCCGTGCAAAGTGCCTTGGCTTTCTGCTGCCCCACCGAGGCTGCTTAATTTATTGTTAAGTGCTATGGGAAGAGGGGGGAGGAAGGCTGCTGCTCCATGCGGTGGGGCCTGGATGCCAGTCTTTTCTCCTTCCTAAAGTGCCTTTATCCTTTGTCCCCTTCCTTTGCTCCCTGGGCAGTGGGAAGCTCTCACTTGAAAGCTGTTTGGCTGTAGGTAGCTCAAAAGTCAGGCTAGATTTAAAGAAAAAAAACTATCACTGAATGTGCTGCTATAGTCTGAAATGCATTTTCACTCCTCCAAGCCAGGGATCTCAGATCGTGTCCGGGGGGCTGTTCTGCATCAATACCCGTATGGCTCTGAGCTGTGTCCTCACAGGGTAGAAAACTCACTGCGCACTTGAGTTGAACAGTGATTGCATTTTGTTGTCGTTCTTGTTGATCCTGTCTGTTAGTTTTACAAAAAAAAAAAAAAAAAGTGTTGTTTTTTTTTTAAAGAAAAAAAAACCATTATATAATGCTGCTTTTCTAAGAGAGAATCAATAAATTGTAGACTTGTATTAACCAGGAATAGCCAGAGAGCCGCTGTGGGGTGGGAGGCAGTGCTGCTGGGGCTACCCTCTGGACACAGAGCTGTGGCTGCTGTCCTGGGGGGAAATCTGCTCTGGGTGCCACCAGAAACAAATTTTATCAGGTGGAAAAAGCTGGGGCTGCTGTTCTCCCACCACCGATGTGTCACGAGGAGCGTCTGTACAAACAAATTTTTATATATATGTATGTATGAGTGAGTTTTAATTTAAGAGTAATCTGTTTTGGTGTTCACATGCAAGAGTCCTGCTGCTGGGAGAGTCAAGAACCGTATAATGTTGCAATAAAGTACTTTAAATGAGCACAGTGGTGTCAGGGCTTTCCCTTTGCAGCCGTTCAGTGCTGCTGAAGCGTTCCCTGCACAGACAGGCGCTGTGCTGCAGGAAGGTGAGCGCAGTGCATTGCGTGTGCTGGCAGCATGGTGTGTCTCTTGCTTATCAGCTTCTGGGTTTTTTAAAGAAAGGAAATATGAATCAGGAAGCCAAGAAAAAAAGAAGTGCTGCGGTGTGTGAGTGGCCCCAGGTGCTGTGTGCTGCTCTGCTCTGTGTGGCTGCTGGGGAAGGGGAGAAGTGGAGCTGGGAGGAGGTGGTGCTCAGCACTGCACGGAGCTGCACAGAATCTTCCTCAGGGGCTGTGATGCTTCCAGGAGCAAAGCTGGACATCTGCAAGCCTTGTAGTGTCCAGGTAAGCACCCATGTAAGTGCAGCCTTATGGGATGTCCCTGCTGGGTTTTCCAGCAGAGGTGGCACTTTGTGGGCTTTGCCACATGTGGCCTCACTGGCCAAGAACAGCAGTGCTGCGGTGCTGGGGCTGCTCCATCTCTGTGGAGCAGAAAGCCAAAGTCCTTGGGGCAACTGGGAAGTGTTTGGGAATGGTCAGTGCAGAAGGGGCTGCCAGCACAGCGGTGCATGTGCTGAGATGGGAGCAGGCAGGAAGGAGGCCCAGGCCACAAGACATCTCCAAAAGGATGCACTGCAGGGAGTGGGGAGGGATGGGGAACAATCAGAGGCTGCCAGCCTTGCAAGGACAGGAGCTCTTAGAGGGCTTTCTGTTCCCAGTGCTGCTGGGCAGCTTCTGCCCTCATCTCTGCCTGGGGCTGTACACAGCGTCCCTGGGTTGGCACAGGTCAGGTGCTGGCAGCAAACCTGGAAGCACCACCTGTAGCATTCCTGTGGAGCTCCTGTGGGCTCTGGGAACAGTCTGGGGGCCCCAGCCTTGGCCCCCACCTTTCTCACTGAAGGAAGATGTTTACCCCCCCGCCCTTTTGCCCAACATCGCAGACCACTTAATGCACAGCAGTCGGGAAGGTGCCTGCTGCCAGCAGGGAGACAAGGGGGTTGCGCAGCCCCCGCTCTCCTGTTGCAGTCGGGACAGCTCCTGCAGTGCAGCCCTGCAAGGAGCCCAGCGTTGATGGCTTTGCTCTGCCCCCTGCTGGGGACGGGACAGGACGATGCGTGTATGCGGCCGCAGAGATGCAACTACAGAGTAGAGCTACTCCAGACTGCAGGACCCAGCTCGGGCTTTATTTTCCAGAACAGGAGCAGGACAAACCCTACTCTTTCCTGGGTGCCAGGGGCATGGCGCTGCCTTGCAACAAGCAATGCAGGGAGCGCAGCCCAGCCCTGTGGGTACAGCACCACGAGCAGAGGGAGCCCAGGGCTGGATGTTCCCAAACACCTCCTGGAGGCGTTGCTCCCAGCAGTGTGCAGCAGCCCCCAGGAGCAGGCCAGGCCGTGGTGTTTCCCCACCTCCTCCCCTCACTCCATGGCCGCAGGCTCCTGCCCCTCCACATCCCGCGTCTTGGAGTTTGCCAGCTCCCTCCGGATCTCCACTGAGATCTGTGGATGGCTGTGGAACTTGAGCAGCTCGAGCAGAGCCTCCTTCTGCTCTGAGGACAGGTCCTCCTTGTAGCGCTGGGCGAGAGCCAGGAAGCTCTGGTGCCACAGCACAGGCAGGGTGCGCTGGTCTGTGCGGAAGGCCAAGAAATGGAAGACCAGGGCATCCACCACGCGGAAGGGCAGCGCGTACTTCTTGTCAATGAGCAGCCGGAGGAAGATGCTGTTGGCACCGTTGTATGGCATCTCAGCGATCTTCAGCATGGCTGCACTGTGGGGACAGAGGGAGCAGCGGGTGAGGGCAGGGCCAGCAGCAGCAGGGGGACACCCAGCACAAAAAGACCAGTCTCCAACCTCAGCCCTGGGCAAAGCTGATGAGCAAAAGCTCTCCCTGCTCTGAGCTGCTGGACGGGCTGAGGGACAGATCTGGTGTCCCTGAAAGCAAACTGTTCTCCTCACGGTGACTTTGCCCCACTGCATTACCTGGAGTGCAGGACAGGGATGGAACACTTGGTGAGGATGCTGCCGATGATGATGGCCTCCCGCAGCGTGCAGGTCCCCGATTCACACAGGGGGATGAGGATTCCTGTGAGGGGAGAAGAGTTGGGCACCACTGGTCATCATCACAGCAGGCAGAGCTGCAGGGTGTGAGGCTCAGCCTTGCTCTCTCAGGGCACATTTAACCCATGGAAATAACAGCTCCTCTGCATCATGGACATCGTTCCACCTTCCTCCACCACACTGAGCTCCCACAGCCACAGAGAGCAGTGTACAGAAGTAGTACTGTGCAACACACTGCCCTGCCGAGCTGCTGTGCACTGCAGCAGGCTCCCACGGGTGGAGTGCAGCCCCACAGGGAGCCCCTACCTTTGAACCACGCTCCTGGCTTGAATAGAGCCTTCTTCAAAGCCATGTAGAGGTGGAAGTTGAGGCGCTTGTACTCAGCAATATCATCTCTGACCCGTGGCAACAGCACCAGGTTGTAGAACCTCTGGGCCATCCTCTCCTTCAGGTTGGATGAAAATATCCTGTGAAATGCAAAGCGTGAAGTGAGGTGTGTGTGTTCTGCATCTCCAGAGCCAGGTTCTGAGAGAAGGGGACTGCAGGAAACCTCTGCTCTGTCTCTGGGCATTCCCTCTGCTCCAAGGCACGGGGAGGGAGGAGCAGGGTGTTGGACACATGATGGTATTTTGTACTTCTCATTCCATTACAAAAGAGAAAACAACAGCTCAGAGTGTGCTGTGCTGGTCGCACCTTGTGGCCTGGTACATCGCCGCTGCCGTCCACGTCTCAGGCTCTGTGATGTAGAGGATCTGCTCCCAGTTGGACAAGGCAGGAATGATTTTAAACGCTTTGGGGAGTTTCCCACTCCTGTATTTGGACAGCACCTTCAGTGAAAGCAGAGGGGCTGGGGTTTGTCTCAAGGTTGTAAGCAAGCCGTCTGCTCCCTGCACAGCTCTGCTGCAAAGGGGCTGTGCTGAGTCTCTGCTCAGCACAGGGCAGCACTTGTGTGCCACACGCGTCCTCCCCATCAGCACGAGGTCCACGGCAGCCCTGAGAGAAGCAGCAGCAGCGCTGCCCCTCCTGGGGTGGGATGACCCCATTGCTGCACTGGGGGTGGGGGGTGCCACAAAGTGTGTGGGGCCGGGGGCCCGCAGTGCCCTCACCTCTCGGACGCCTCTATACACCTCCAGCACGCGGGGGTCGAGCTGAGGCATGGGGCGGCCCGACAGCTCCGACAGCGCCGTCTGCACCTCCGTCTGCTTCTCCGTGATCTTCTCCATGATTACATCCGCCAGCGTCCGCCTGGGAGCCGGGAGGAGTCGGTGCTGAGGAACCGGGGCTCCCCGTCCGCTCCCCACCCCCTCTTCCTCCCCTCGCCCCGCACCTGAGCGGCGGAGCGCGGCTCATGAACGCCTCCAGCGCCCTCTCGTCCTCGGGGTCCACCTCCACATCCCCGCCGCCGCTCCGCCCGTCCCACTCGGCCGCCCGCCGCAGGCTCGGCCATTCCTCGTCCTCGTCCTCCTCCGAGCCGGAGCCGCCCGGGGTCGCGCAGCGCTGCGGCGGCGGTCGGGCGGGCGCCCCGGGGCCGTGCTCGGCCTCCAGCTCCTCCTGCTGCCTCCGCGCCTCCCGCAGGATGCGCCGGGCCAGCCGCGGCCCCACGTAACCTCCGTCCCGCTCCTCCGCATCGCCCTCCGCCTCCCGGCCCCGGCGCTGCCGCACTCGCGGGGCGGCGGCCCTCAGGATCTGCTCGTGCAGCGGCTCCGCGCCGCGCGCCGCTTTCGGCATGGTGCCCTCAGACACGCGCTGCGCGTGCGCGCGCCCGATCCTTCCGCCGCCGCTTCCGGTGCCGGGCGGGGACGGCCGGAGCGATGGGGGTCACCTGGTGAGGGGCCGCGGGGGGCGGGCCGGGGGTTCGGGATGGGCTCCGCGCGTGTCCCCGGGCCGTTTAGAGCCGTTTGTCGCCCCGCAGCGTGACGCAGGTGCCCGTTTTGGAGGGGAAGAGCGTGCAGCAGACGGTGGAGCTGCTGAGCAAGAAGCTGGAGCTGCTGGGCGCCGAGAAGCACGGCGCGTTCGGCGTGGACTGCGAGACGTACCACACGGCCGCCGCCATCAGCAGCCAAGGTGGGCAGCGGGGAGCGGAGCGGAGCTGTGCCCGCCGTCGGGGCCGCTCCGTGCGTTCGGCCGAGCCCGAGGCTCGCTGCCCGCTGAGGGATTTCTGCCTGCGGTGCCGTCCCCTCCTGGAGCAGAATGGGAAAGGAGCTCTGCAGAGAAGGACCTGGGGGTCCTGGCGGCGAACCATCGGCTGCCCTGGTGGTTCCTTGGGGCACACGGCACAGAGCGCAGCCAGCAGGGTGAGGAGGCGCTGCTCCCCTCTGCTCTGCCCTGGGCTCCCCAATAAAGGGCAGATGTGGAGCTGCTGCGGAGCCCATGGAGGTGGTGGGAAGCCTGGAACATCTCCTGATAGAAAAAGGCTGAGAGCCCTGGGGCTGGGGAAGAGAAGGTTCAGAGGAGGCAGGGGGGATCCTAGCAATCTGCACAAATATTGTAGGTGGGTGTCGAGATAACGGGGCCATGCTCTGGTGCCCAGTGATAGGATGGGGAGCACTGGGCACAGGCTGGAACTCAGGAAGTTCCCTCTGAATATGAGAAAGAACCGCACTGTGGCCCAACTGGAACTTGGCAAGGGGTGCAAAGAAGAATAAGAAAGGCTTCTATAGGATTCTCAACCAGAAAAAGAAAGTCCATGAGTAAACCCGCATGGACCCCGTACACATAAGCAACACAGGCAGGCTGGTAACAACAGACAAGCAGAATGCTGAAGGATGCAACAGCTTTTTGCCTTAGTCTTTACTGCTCTTCACACAGCCCTGGAGTGGATGGGTCAGAAGGTGGGAGCTGGGGGAGCAATGCCCCTCCTGCAAGCAAAGATCAGGTTTGTGACCGTCTGAGGATTGTGAATGACCCTACATCCATGTGTGCAATGAGATGCATCCAGGAGTCCTGAGGGAATTGGCTGACATAGTCACCAAGTTGTGGTGACTGCCACCCTGTCCACCTCACCTCCACGCCAGGAGAGATCATGGAGCTGATCCTCCTGGAAGCTATTATGAGCCCCATAAAAGAGAGGGAGGTGCTATGGGATTACCAGCCAGGCTTCCCCAAGGGCAGGTCCTGCCTTGTTGCGTTTTATGGTGGTGCAACCCCAGCAGTGGACAAGGGAAGAGCCACTGACGTCCTCCATCGGGACTTCAGTAAGGCCTTTGACATCGTCCCCCACAGCATCCTTCTCTCCAAATTGGGAAGATATGATGGGTGGACCATTTGATGGGTGAGGAACTGGTTGCAAGATTTCTTTCCTCTTTAAGAGTTAAGAAGTAAATACTGTCTGTTCACTGAACCGCTGGATAGCAGTGTGTGTGTGAATGGTACAGGGACATCAGGATTGAGGCAGCAAGGAGAACAAAGCAAGAACAGATGCTTCCTTCTCTGAAGCACAAACGAGTGCAGAGCTGTCAGCGTCGCAGCCCAAACGCTGTTGCTCTTTATTTCAGGGCAGACAGGCAAGCTGATGTACGTGATGCACAACTCTGAGTACCCCCTCAGCTGTTTCGCTCTCTTTGAAAACGGGCCCTGCCTCATCGCAGATGCCAACTTCGATACGCTCATGGTGAAGCTGAAAGGCTTCTTCCAGAACGCCAAGGCAAACAAGATCGAGAGCCGGGGCACGCGCTACCAGTACTGTGACTTCCTGGTGAAGGTGGGCACCGTTACGATGGGTCCCAGCGCCCGGGGGATATCTGTGGAGGTAAGAATCACCTTCAAAGGGTATGAAATCCAGCTACAGGTAGGGAAATCCCATGCTAGAGGCTCTGCTTGAAACCTTGAGTCCCCATTCCTTCCGTGTATCAGTTGTGTTATTAGCCGCTGGCAGTTTGTACTGGATGCATTCATGTGTGCAGCAGGCAGAGCATTTATCTCCTCACAGTAAGGTTTAATTCAGGTACTGCAGGGCTCAGCTGTGCCGACAGAAAAGCCTGCTGTTGTGTCCATAGACGAAACCCTGAAGGAAAGCCATCCAACCAAAAAGTTGCTTAAAATACTGATGCACAATGCTGGAAGTGCACTTCAGGTTAATAAACATACTGAGGCGGGTAGAACACTTTGCTGCTAATTTAATGCTGGTTTGGGTTTTGCTTTCTTTCCTGACCTTGTGCAGACGGTGGCTGGGCCGAGCAGACGGTGCCCTCCTGCCGCAGGTTTGGCTCTAAAGCTGCTCACTCCTCATCAGAGCGCTGTGTGCTGCGGACGTCAGTGCTGCCCCAGGTGTGCTGGCCTGGATTGCTGCACCGTGGGGTGCTGTGTGGGCTCAGAGCCTCTCATCAGATGGCTTCCATGCTCTGCTCAGTGCTGTGGCTGTTGATGAGACTCGAGAGCATCAGTCACAGCATGGCTGCTGCTGTCGGGTGTCTGATGGGGCGGAAGCTGGGCTGCAGCAAACCTTGAATGCTGTAGAGGGAGATGTATGTGTGCACAGGACCCTGTGTGGCAGGACCCAGGATGGTCCTGGAGGTGGTTGGCTGGTTGCAGGTGTGAGTGCAAGGCACTCAAGCTATGGACAAACCTCAGCAGCTCAGAAACGACTTGGATTAACACAAGGAGCTGGGCTGTGCTGGTACAGGAAGGGCAAAGTAGAGCATGTGGGGCTCCAGACATGTAGATGTGTTGGTGCCTAGCAGTCCTTAAGGTAGCTGAGAATTAGGTGTTGGAAGATCTTTCAAAATCTGAGCTCATGTCTTGCTAAACACACAAATCCTATTAACTGGTCTATAATTAATAATGACACTGCATCTACCCGGGCTGGTGTTCCTAGCTAGCAGGGATGGGATTAAGAAGTGGCTTCACAGGAATAAACACAAAAGTAGTAGTGTGAGCACTGCTGTTGACCTGGGGTTAAAGAGAAGCCTGTTTTACCCTAAGCTTGAGTTCAGGACCAGATTTTCTTGGCAGTCTGGTTGCTTCTGCTTTGGTTTAGTAGTTTGTTTTCAGGGTGTCCTTTAGGACATAATCTCTGATCTGGAACTGCAAGTCCTTAAATCCCAAGGCTTTATCATTACACACCTGAAAGAAGTCATGGCCACATAAGCTGTTAATATACCAACTTGTGGGAATGAAGTTTATCATTGCTTTTCCAGTACAGGGGATTTAATATGACCAACGAACTTACAGGGTAAATTTCCCTTTCTTCTCTTTTGAAGAGGTGCCTTGCATATTCCCTGCATGTCCTGTTCGTATGTTTGTCCATCCTTCTGCTGTTATATGCTCAACATTCTCAAAGAGAAGAGCACTGTTTTCCTTCTGCAGCCACAGCACAGAGGGGCTGCTTGCTGCCTTCAAACTCTCGATGCATATCTCATATTTAAAACAGTGAGGCAGAGAGAGGAACGTGCGTTGTCCTGTGCGTGGTTATGGCCCTGCAGTGAGCTTCAGGGCTGTGGTTTCTGTTGCCAGGTGGAATACTGCCCTTGTGTGATAGCCAACGACTGCTGGAACCTGCTGATGGAGTTCATGCAGAGCTTCATGGGGAGCCACACTCCCGGCATCCCGTCTGTGTTTGGCACCAAACATGACAGCATCTACAGCCCCGCGGACACAATGGTTCAGTACATGGAGCTGTTCAACAAGATCCGCAAGCAGCAGCAGGTGCCTGTAGCAGGAATCAGGTGAAAGGACTCCCAGAGCTCTGTGCAGAGCGGCTGCATCCTTTCTGCAGATCAGGAGTTCCTCCAAGAAGCGGCAGCTGTCAGCCCAAGGTTTTTTTTTCCTTCCAAATCTCTTTGCACCATTTGAAAGCAAAGGTTTTGAATGCCACGAGGATTTCTTCTTGTCCTCCCCCTCCTTCTTCCTTCTCTGTGTGTCTGTGCTCAGGCCCATGGCTCTGCTGGTTCTCGGTGCAGTGCTTCATGCAGGGGGATTACCATTTGTTGGCAAAGGAATCCCAGCCAAACGCATGCAGAGGGCAGAGTCTCACTGAATGCAAACAGCTAGGAGAAAGGATTTTTTTTTTTTTACTGCAATATTTGTGTGAAAATGTCTTGTTATTTTTTGTCAAAATAAAAAGCTGTCTTTTTGTGAGAAGATGGAGTCTGTGCACAGTGAGTGTTGTTCTGCTTTGTATTGTTTATTTACAGCTTTTGAAATGTTCTGTTGCGTGGAGACAATTCTTTAACAGAGTTTTATCTTTGATTAGGTTCAAGAGCTTTATACCACTGTAGGAAACTAATTTCCCTGTGGCAGGAAGTCTACAGGAAGTCTTGTATTCCTGTTAGAGGTATGTTCTTAGCTTGCCTTCATCTTTGATATCAGATGGGAGTATTAAAGTCTTCCCCTTCTCAGTTGAAGCCCAGTGCTAAATAAATAAATAAGCGTGGCAGGAGGCCTCGTGCACTGGAAGAGGAAGCCAACTGCTTTATCTCACGGTTTGAAAGGCCTGCAATAAATGCCCCAGTGCTGCACACCATTCCTCTCCGGAGAAATCCTGGTGATACCAGCAGATTTACTGGAGTAAGAAGGATCTGTGGAATGAGAGCCAAAAATTTCTGATGAGGCTTAACTGTACGATATCACTTGAATATTTTTCAGTGATGCCTTATTTTTATGGCAGGAAAAGCAGGGATATCGCGTCCCTTTTGAGCTATTTGTCCCCTTAGTTTTACATACTCAGCATCTGCCTGCCTTGTAGCTGCAGTTTTTCCCTCTCTCCCCCTGCTGCACCCCCTGCCTCGTCTCAGAAGCAGCACAACACCTCATTCAGCCACCAACCTCTGTGCTGAGCTTCCCCTGCAGTTCCTGGGAAGGCTGTGCTCAGCACGGTTCCAGCTCTGCAGCTCTTGTCCTGGACGAAAAGAAAGGTGTAAGGGGATTTGCAAAGGGAGCAATGGGTTCCTGGTGAAGAAGCAGCGTGAGTCTTGCCAGCAAGAAACAATTTTGGTTACTTGCCGATAAATGGATCTTGAAGATTGTGAAGAGAAAAGAAAACAGAGATTTTTTTTTCCCCTCCTAAATAGATTTTTTTCAATCTGAAACAGCAGGCAGTGAAGAAGCTGCTATTTAGTTGATTTGCTGACTGGTGGAGACCTAATTACTTAGCAGTGGCTTCTTTTTTATTTTCATTTATACCTGTAAATCTAATTAACTCTTACAGGGTCTAGAGCTTTCAGTGTAGGCATTTAATACATTTAATCAGCACCGGCTCTCGAAAGAGCTGGTTGATAAGCCATCATAAATAGCAGAATGCACCATAAGTGCACGAGAAATTCCAACATGCTGACTGTGCTGAGTTTCTGCAGCTCCCAGCTCGAGTTGATGAGTTGTGCACTGACTTCAGCGGGACTATTGGTTTTCAGGTGATGGTTACAGAACGTGAGCTGCAGTCAGCTAAGTGCGGCTGTGAAAACAAACTCTGCTGTTTGTACGGGTAGTTATTTCACTTTGTTTCACTTTTAAAATCTTGAGGTTAAAAAAAAAAAGAATTTCCTTTTAACGACCAGATTAGTCCCACTGAACATTGCCAGTGCTTTACTAATTCCTGAAAGATGGTCTTAAAAATATAAAACGTGTGCTGGCATCTCTGGGGACTTCTGTGCTCTTATTAATATGTTGTGCTGTTCCCAGAGTAATAAAACGGGACCCCTTGAGCTACATTCTGCCTTCAATTACACCACTGCAGCCATTGATGCCAGCAGGCTTCCACGTGTGTAAGTATGGGTAGGATTTGGCTCTGTATGCCTGAGCAAAAACGTCTGCTGCTGTTGCTGCATTGGCCAGGGTTGGAAGGGACCTCAAAGATCATGAATCTCCCACGCCCCCACCACACGCAGGGCCACCAACCTCCACGTTTAATACCAGCCCAGGCTGCCCAGGGCCCCATCCAACCTGGCCTTGAACACCTCCAGGGATGCACGGGGCATCACAGCCTCTCTGGGCAGCTGTTCCAGCACCTCACCACTCTCATAGCAAAGAATTTCCCCCGACCTCCAACCTCAATCTTCCCTCCCAATCTTTCACGTTCCCGGTGGACAAAACAACTTCTTTCCTTTCGATCCTCATCAGCTGTACTAAGCCTCGTTCTGCTCCCTGCTCCCAGCATCACTGCGGCAGGTCAGCGCGGCTCCAAACGTCGGTCTGCATCCTAACAAGTCTTCAGGGGGCTTTCAATGGCGTTACCTTAATGGCTCGTGCCAGGGTAATCGAAAACCACCCTCATCCTCCCTGTCAAGGCACGGTCTGGAAGGTTGTTCTTCCCAGGCCTCGTTAATCATCAATTTTAATCATCAATTTTAATTCTGTCCAGAACGGCGCGGTGGGGTTCCGTAAGATGAGCGGCAGGCTGTCAGAGCTGAGGAGGTGGGGGGGGGGGGGGGGCGGTGTTTCCCGCCGGGTGCCCCCGCTGCGGCTCGTGCTCTTCCATGAGCTCAGCGCCCCGCCGCCCCCCGAGGGTCTCCCCGCCCCCATCGCCTCAGAGCCCCGTCAACGCCGCGCTGCCCCTTTAAGAGTCCCTTTGTCTCCGCACCATCCTTATTTACCCTCCTGCTTCTCAACCAAACTTCAGCCCGGGATTCACAAAGCCCGCTACGTCACCGCCCGGGGCCGGGCCCAGCCGCTCACCGCCCCTCAGCGCCGCCGTCCCTCTACTCAATCGTGCGCCACTCAGAAGCACCCCCTAGCGGCTGCGCAAAGCTCGTAAGCTCCGCCAGAGCTTCCTCTACCACGGCGCTAGCTACGCAAACAGCGTCCGCTTGAGCGCCGGCAGTGCCGTCACGCCCGGGACGGCGCCGCGCTCCGCTACACCCGCGCCGCTACGGAATTGGCGTAGGCGGCGGTGGTGAATGGGGAGCGAAGCGAGGGGCGGAGCGAGCACGCTGTGTGGCGCGCTCTCTGGCCAATAGCGGGGCGGGGCGGGGCGCGGCGGGCGGCCAATGGGCGGGGAGAGGGCGTGGCCGGCGGCGTTGGGGTGTCTCACGCTGGTGACAGCTCGCGCGTGCGATGATGGCGGTAAATAAAGGGAGCGGGGGGGGGGGGGTGACCCCCTGCGGGGCGTGTGGGAGGGGTCCTCAGCCTGCATCCGTCTGGGGGGTGGGGGGATCACGGCCGAGCGGTCCCACGTTGGGGGGTGCATCTCTGGGGGGGGGGGGG
>NW_024962290.1:300802-382417 GCF_019238085.1 Lagopus leucura
CGCGGGGGGGTCCGGGGGCTGAGGGGAGGCTCCGGGCCGGGGGGGGCCGCGCCGCCGCCTTTGTGTGCGGGCGGGAGCCGCGAGCGGCCCCAACTTTCCCTTTGTTGCGGTGCGGGGCAGCGCGGCCGTCGTGAAGGGGGGGGCGGGGGGAGCGGCGGCGCTTCTGGCGGGAGGACGAAACCCCGGGAGCACCGGGCGGGCGGCGCTGCGATCCGCTTCGCCTGACGCCGAGCCGCGGGGTCGCAAGGAGCCCGGGGAGTTCGGCTCCGGCCTGAGGGAGGCACCGTGCGGGGGCCGGGCGGGACGCGAGCTCGAGGAGGAGCTGGCGGCGGTCAGACGGGTCGGTGCCGTTAAGGAGCCGGCGCTGCCCGGCGGCGGATTCGTAGCTCCGATGAGGGGAGATCGCGGGTGTTCGAGGCGCTCAGACACGGCGCTGCCAACGCTTGTTTTCCCCTCGTCCTTTTTCCCGTGGATATCGGAGGCTTCGCGTGAGAAAGGGACTCTGAAAGTGGCGGCGATCCGGGGCTGGCACGGCCTTCGCTGTTGCGCAAGTTCTGTTTGTCCTCGTGGATGCGCTTGATCCGGCGACAGCCGCACACGCGGTGCTTTACGGAGCGTTGAAATCAGGGTTGAATTCAGCTGTTGCGCATCCAGAGATCGCTGCTGAAGAGTTAAAGGTCGTTGCGGAGGTGCAGCGGCTCCGTCACGCACTGCGACGGAGAGAGCGGGCTGAGCGCCGCGTGCTGCGGGTCGGAGCGGCGCTGCTGTGAGCCAAAGCACCGCGCTGTGAGCGGCTGCTGTGCGTCTGCACCGCGCTTTCAGTGAAGGAATGCTGCTGGGGAAACCGAGTCCCGCTCGGCTCGGGCCGGCCCTGCGCTGCTCGCGGTGTGGAAGTGCGGAGCGCGGCTTCCTGCTCGCACCTCGGCGTCGTCTCTCATTTGGGGTTCACTTGCTGGTAGTTCTTCCCTGTCCACATCTGAGAGTTCACTGTTTCCTTCCTTGCTAAGATGCACTTAGTTGCTAATTGCTTTCTTTAAATGATTGCTCGGTTCTCGGCACTTAGACGAGCTGCACTTGTACACCAGTACTTTGGTGGTGGCAAAAGTGGTCTGTGTTACAGAATCCATCTTTCAAGATCTTATTTTAATCAGCCTCAGGGTTTCCTTTGGTAGTGTTGTATCCGCCCCCCTCCCTTCATCTCTCTCCTCTTCCCCCGCTTTCCCCTTTGATATCCATTTCCACACTGAAATTTCTTAGCACTTCTGCTGGGACTCACAGAGTGAAGCATAGCTGTGTGCTCACCATCAGCGGAGTTAACTGGTAGATTCAGGTGAGTCGGGAAATGGAGTTGCTTGAAAATTCAGCTTTTCTCTTACAAGACACACACATGTGAGTTCTTTCACATGCGTGTTTGGTTTGAGGACGTATGTGAAGGTTTCTGAAGCTGTTCTGAGTCAAAGCAGAACTCAAGGCTTCTGCTTTCAAGTTGCTCATTAGGAAGGAACAGAGAGATGCTGAGATTGGTGGTTTGAAAAGCTCACCTGTAACGCCATACAGCGATTGAGATGGAATGGGAGAAAAAGGTAATGTATGAGTTCCACAGGAACAGCCAGCTTTGAGCTGCATTGCTTTATGTGCTGTGAAGGACTGTCTGCCCCATAGCTGACTGCTGAGAGTTCTGTATGAGAATTCTCACTGGTGGACGAGTGTGAAACTTCTGCTGCAGCATCGCTGTGGTTCTCACCTCGAGCGTTCCATCAAGGCTTTGGGTTGGGGTTCTGTGGATTGTTGTTGTTTTTGTTTTTTTTTTTCCCCACTGTGTGGAGTGAAACCTCCAGAGCTGCTGTTGTGTCAGCAGCGTGTTGTTAATTGCTGTGTGTGTGAACTCTCCACCTTCCCTGAGCACTTCAGCAAAACGAGCTGAGCTGTGCTGGGCAGCAGGAACCCCCACCTCTCTCTTCAGTGCAAGACCTTCCTCGTTAGCACGAAGCCCTTGATGAACAATTGCTCTGGAGCACATGAGCTGCACTAAGCAATTTCAACGTATATATATTATTTAAATCAGAAATCAATGTATTCCTAACATTCAGTGCATAAACCAGAACGTGCTGCGTGTTTCTTCCTGCTTGTGCGCCCTGCTGCTGCCGCTCTCCACTTCTGAGATCAAAGATGGCTCTGGTGATGCTGCGGAGCTGCACACAGCTTTGCCACCACTGAGTTATGGCCCCAGCATGCAGGCAGCAGCACAAACAGCCCCTTCACCAAGGGCTGAGGGAGGGGAGGCAGAAACCCACGCGGAGTTCTGTGAATGTCATCGAGAAGTAATTCCTCCGTGGTCTGAGCAAGTTTGTGGAGCGCCTGCAGCGAGTAATTCCTATGGCAGTACTGAGCACAATGCAGACTGAAGTGCTCTTTATTGCGCTGTTTTCCGCTGCTTTTGAAGGCTCTCCCCCTCCCCCCCCATACTGTTGCAAAGTGATTTAGTACCATAGGTAGAAACAAAGAGAACTTGGCTGCTTTGTGCTAAATGTTGTTAATTAGCTGACAGTAATGAGCTGATGTTAACTATTACACCTCCAGTGCATGACAAAGATGGGTTTGAGATCTCTGAGGAAGTGCCAGCAGTCTTGTTATGGAGCACCTTGGGTGGAAGCCGTGCTTCAGAAGGAAGCTCACAAGGCAAGGTCCAACAGTCGGGCAGCTCAAATATCACACCGTCCTTTTCAGAACCTCCCTGAGAAAGCAGCAGCACAACGTGGGCAGCTGGTTGTGTCTCAGGCTCTTCCTCCCGCAGCGCATGCCTGCCCTCGTCCCTCTGCTTTGCTCTGTGGTTCAGCCTTGTGTTCAGGTGAAGAAGAGCACTGAAATGTGTGGATGCAAGGGCTCAAAGCTGGGACAAGTGCATCTGGAATGTTATCTCGTGTAACACGTTGGTCGTGACAAATGTGTGGTCACAAGAGGAGATGTGTTTTCAGTGTTTTCTAATTGAAATGCAAAAGGCCGCTTTAAGTAAGGAGAAAAAGCACATTTTCAGACACAGGAATTTCTACAGACCACTGCTAAATAACAGCTCCATCTCGGTCTTCAAAGGTTTTATTTATTACAGTACACCTCAGTGTGTAGCATATATCACAAAACCTTTGACACCCCAGGCTCTAACCAAGTGTACTGGAAAAGAAGCTTTCTTTTTTTTGCTCTGTGTGAGCCCAGTGGTGGATTTGAAAGAATCAATTTAATGGAGAAAAGCTCCAGTTCATTGATGCTCTTTTCAGTCTTTTCAGTCAAACCATAGAAGATCAAGCCAAGAGTTATGGGCCGCAGCTGCATTCTTCCATTGAGACCTTCTATAGGACATCAGCTGAGCTGACGAAGAAATGGTGACCACAGCTATGTGCCCTTATTCACTCTGAAATGCAAATCCGTCCCCTTGATTGAGAAGCATTGCTTTGTAACCATATTTTCCCACTCGCTTTCAGTGGGCGGCTTGGATTTGGTTAAGAAATACTGTCCTGTAATTACATTCTGTCTCTCTCTCATGCTATGAAAAGCCTCTGAAGAGAATTTGAGGATTTGGTGAGGAAGAGGGATCTTTGCAGCCAGTCTTGGTGGCTGTGCAGATAGAGCAGTGCGTGGCTTTTAGCTGGAAACGCTGACAGGGTATCTTAAGCAGGGCAGTCAGTGCTGGTTTGTGTTTCTGCACCGCTGCTGCTTTGATCCCCCGTTTCCTGGAAGAGAGTAGTGGCTCTGAGCTGGGCTCCATTCAGGTGATGCACGCTAGGTGTGCTCTCTTTTTATTCCAATTGCAAAACTGTACACTGGATGAAATCTTTTCCTTCTTGTGGTGGGGCCGGCTCCTCTCCTGGTGCTGAAGCTAACTTCTCCATCTCGCTTCAGAATGTCACCTTATGTTGCACATTCAGTGCATTCCGGCTGAATAACAAGTGCCTTGTATGCAGAGAATCACACAGATGTGTGGCTGACTTCTAACCGAAGCATTATCTGCAGAAATATTGAACTGTAGGCCATCAGAACAAGTGATTTGTTCATATATTGCACTTCAGCTTTGGTGTGAATGCTTCTTCCCCCCCTCTGTGTGCAGATCTGTGTAACTGTCACGTGAGGGCCTTGTGGCTTTTTTGGCTAATTAGGGGTTTGCTTTTATATTCACTGTGTGGTTTTTGTTGCATGGCTCTGCAGTTGGCAGTGGGTGGTGGATTTTCTGGGTGGCAGTTCCAAGCACGGATCGGAGCAGCCCATGCACGATGCACGGCTGTGCAGGTGTGTGCTGGAGATGGGAAGCCGCAGCTCCTGATGAAGGGATGGTGGCTGGCTTGGGATGAGGGGCCTGATGATGAATAGGGAATCTTGGATGGTCTGCTCCTGAAAGAAAAAGAAAAGCTCATCACCTGGTGGGGACAGATTGGTGTCTGGCTTTGGGCAGGGAACGCAGGGCGCTCTGCTGTCTGCAAGCTCAACGTCCAAGTGCAGCACTGCACTCTTGCAGGAGTGATGCCTTTAGCTTTTCCTCCCAGTGACATTCATTAGTAGTTACCAGGTCACTTCCCTTTGCTTTCTCAGGGAAACCTTTTCCCTCCTCACTGCCCCTTCCCCTGCTTCTGTCTTGGAAACGCAGAAGGCAAAAGCGCCGCATGCACTGATGTGCCGAGCTGTCACCTGTGCCAATTAAATGGAAGTCATCACTAAATATCAGTCCAGGTGCATGGGAAGGCTGCTGCTGGCCTTCCGTGCTGCGTGGGGAGCGGGAGGAGGCCTGGTGGTGTGGCCCTGCACAGGTAGCGCGGCTCACCACTGCTGCCCTGCTTTGTTGGTGTGCAGGGAAGCTGCTGGCTCACGGCACAGAGCTCTTGGGTGCTGCATGTGCAACGTTCTGTGTACAAATAAGCCCCACTTAACTACGTGCTCGCTGTGTTCAGCAGAGAGGAGCCGAAGCTCGTTGCTGCATGGAGCGCTTCGTTTCCAGGCTCTGTAGCATCGGCCGTGCCTTCTGCAGCTTGAGCAGTGTGCTGGGAACAAAAGCGCCGTGCTGAGCACAAAGAGCAGCTCGCTCTGGATAGCTGCTTCTCCCCGAGGAGAACAAAGTTTGGGGATTTTTTGTCTTTTTTTTTCTTTCCATACACGCTCGCACACAAACATGGAAAAAATGTGTTTTAATTGGGGTGTGGGGGGGTTTATTCTAGGCTTAAAGCAGTATGAATTATTTCAGGGGAAAAAAATCCACACAGAACCCTGCTGTTCTTTTAAAAAAGAAAAACCACCCAAAGAAATCAAACCAGCCAACTGTTTGTGTGCAGGGGTTGGGAGAAAGAGCCCTCAGCCTGGGTTTAATGATGTTTAATCATTCTTTCGAAAATACAAAGGAGGTACTAAAAGCTGTTCAGCTAAGCTTTAGAGAACTAATAGCTATAACTCAGATTCAGAAGTGATTTAGTTCCAGAGGTAAGTCTATAATCCTACCAGCCATGAGTTAATCTGTCATCAGACTAAGGCTGGAAGCAAATCTATTTAACTAAGAATAGTTAATTCACCTGAATGTGCGCCACGATGAGGACCCTTCTCCAGCCACGAATTTGTTGTTGACAGGGATGATGATAGCTGCTGTTTGTCAAAGGCACACAGAAAAATATCATTTGGATTTTGTGGTGTGGAGTCTCTGAGCATTTCTGGTTCCTTTCGGATGCTGGAGAAATGAGCGAGTCCCCGAATGTGAGGGCTGATCTCCTGGGTATTGGAAGGTTGGAAGGTTGCAGGAGCAGCTTTTTGAGGTGGTGATGTCCAAACCAAATCCACCTCTCCCTCTTTCCTTTTCTTCTTGTCCTTTCGTTGTTTCACCTCAAAACAAATTGATACGATGGCCTCTGACCTCAGAGGAAGATAATTTACAGGGATAACAGATGCTGGCGAATTGGGCCTCAGCTGATCTTAAATTCTGTGAGAAGGCTGTCAGTCTAAGAGTTTGCAAATCAGGTCCCTCGTTCTGCCGTGGGAGAACAGCAGTGCTGCTCCTCAGAATTGCCTCCCATAGGCAGTGCCTTCAGCCAGAGCAAGACTCGCAGCACACAGATGAGCTGCAATCCCATTAGGAAGGGGCACGAGAAGCTGGAAACCTTTCGTTATTTTGGTCTTGTTTTAACCTCTGTTCTTCAGATGTCTCGAAGTGAAGCCTCGCAAAACGTGGCTGTGGAGCGCTGCGCTTCTATTTAATGCTCTTTGCCTATTCATTACAGCCGTGGAGATAATAAGCACAGCCTGCTGGGGCCGTCTTGTTCTTTATTGCTTCGGTAGATGGCACTGACATGCTCGTTTGAGTGATTGCTTTCTGTGTTGTATCAGCTGCGATGTTGTTTTAGATTAGTTAATGGTCTGTCCAAGATTTTGCCGAAATGAATATGAATTGGAATGGGGGAAGAACAGCAGAGGACTACCCATAACTTACAAGTGTTCACTGCCTAATCCGTCTTTGTGTCCATCACAAAGAGATTCTCGCAGACTGTTAGCCTGCTTCTGAATGCCAGGGCTGCTCAGCTGAGCTCTGCTGCAGCCATCGGTTGGTGTGCGAGCGGAGCCAAGAGAATTCTCTGATGTGCTGGGGCTGTGAAACTTCATCTCATACCTGTGACACAGCACTTGGGTCTGCTTTGCTTTGTTGGAATTGAGTGTATTTTGCTACCAACAGCTGTCAGGTTTTGTGACAGACTGGGGAAGGAAGCAAGATGCACAGGTCAGAATGCAGCCTGTTCTGACCTTGTTAATAAAGCTCTTTGCCAGCAGTGGGAAATTGATTTTGCTGATACTGTTGTGAAGGCAGGCAGAATGTGGGGAGAATTTTCCCTATAGAAGGTTGAATGCAGTTCTGAAGTATTTTAAAATTATGAAGTCTGAACTATTGCTGTCAGCCTCAACTCTGAATGTATTGCTTACATCAGAGTGGGACCAGTGTGATTTACACTGAGTATGACAAACGGTGTATTAAGAATATGGTATGAAAAAGTGTATTAGGATTATGGTCCAAAGAAATAATGGCTTCTGCATCCTGAAAGCAACCAAAATGAAAGAGAGCAGCTTTTTTGGCTGCATCATAGCAGGCTGTAATGAAAGGGAGTTCAGAGGTGGGGAAAGTGAGCGCAGGAGAGAATGGCTGTTCATCTGTCTCCTGTGCTCCTGCTTTGTTAGGCCATGCTGAAAGGTATCGGTGCTTGCTTTGCTTACCTTGGACTTTTCAGGTGTGCAGTTGTAACATTCCTTGTCCGCCTGTGTGCAGGTCCTGCCCTGTGGATACGGAAGCACGTGCTCTGCCCGTCCGAGCAGCGTCACCGCGCGCCCGTCCTTGCTGAGCTGGTCAGTGGTAAGTGGAAGGCAGCAGGAGGTGCCAGCTCCAGGTTTGGGGTGGTGGGGTGTCAGAACTGAAGTCTGGATGGCCAAATAGTGAAAATTGGCGTAGCTTTCACTTGGCATCAGTGCTGCTAATTTTACATCAGTTACAGCTCTGTTTTGTTTCTTTTCCCCAGTTTTGACTTTTACTGCTTTTTACAGGAGTGATGTTCAGGGACAAACATGTACTAAACTTTAAACTGCTCTGCCGTGCTGCTCTGATGTTGTCAGCAATTAAGGCAATAGAATTAACTGTAAATTCATGGATTCCATGAAGCTGGTTGCTTGGCTCATAAAGTGAGGTTATTATTCGATACTGGGCAGCTAGCATCTACCTTCAGAATGTTCTAATGCAAAGCATTTTTTCACGTTTTATTCTGGAAATTCAACCTATGTGTCTTTGCTGCAGTTGCTTTGGGCTCACACGGATGTAACACGCAGTGGAACTGCTGGGCTGCCTCTTGGCCTTGTTGACTGTTTCACTAAGAGTAGAGGAAATATTGTGAGTGGTTTTAATGCGGAACGCCTCTTTTATACGGTACATCCATCTCATGTTTCCCAGCTTATGAACACTTCAAAAAGCCAAACCAGAAGTAAAACCTGTGCAAAGAAAAGGGAAAGGAGGGATTTTATGTGTTTCAATAAACAAAAAAACATAGACTTCCAGAAAGCCACGAACTAAGAAGTGTATAGCATTTTGAGAATGCTCTTTAACATTCACAGGCATTGTATAGAAAGTTCCCAGACTTTCACAGAGCTGTAGGATGTGTATTTTTTCTTCCTATTTAGTTTAAGGTGACTGTAAAAAATAAATAGCTATCTTAAACCCGAGTTCAAAAGGTGATCCTACCAAGAAAAGCAGTAGGGGTGCTGGGGGCATTCCCTGAGATTTTAGTCACTTATTTTTGTTCATCTCTTGCACTTGGACTTGAGGCAGTGCAAGTTTGGCTTAATAAGGACGTTTGTATTTCATCTTTTAATATTTTCTTTTAAATGTTCATCTTTTAAATTTTAAAAGCTTTCACACCAACTTGTCTTGGCTGGGGAATTTCAGCAGCAGTGCAGATTGGCTAGTTCATAAGGAGGACTCTAAAATGCTTTGGGAACTGAAGCAATTAGTCTTCTCTTTGCCTTCTTGTGATAATTTTCAAACTATAAATTGCCAGTTATGTTGCTAGTGAATGCTAAACTGTATTTAGTTGAAGGGAGTCTTCATTAGGAAGGAATGTAGATAGAAGGTATGCAGCTTTAAACTCCTAGCCTGCATACAATGTGAATTACTGCTCTTTGAGGACACAGCATGCAGTCTTTTGTTTTAGTTACAAATTTCTTCTAGGAAAAGAGAGGGAGTTTTGCTAGCTGATATTTGTCAGCCAGCCTTCCTGGTGAAGGCAGTTCATAGTGCAGCAGTGCTCTGTGTGTTCAGCAGCTCACTGAGCACAGCAGAACGTGGCAGCAAAGGAGTCAGGCTCTGGTATCTGCCCAGGGCATTGCCTTGGTCAGGAGCAGGGCCTGCAGAGCACTGTTCTTGTTTTCACTCTTGATCAGCACAGGCGTGTTAATGGAACGCTTCAGTTTACATGAGGCTGTAGGTTGAAGAATGTCGGACATGCTTAAAATAATCTGGGAGATGTTAAAACTTTTCCTAAATTCCTCAAAATTCCAGAGTTTTTGGGAAAAGAGAATGTTTTCTCACCGTTGCTCCTTTCCTGGGGAAGCTTTCAGTGCTGAATGGAACTCAGCCTTAACGATTTCTGTGACGAGCTTGGTGGTTAGGTGAGCAGATAGCACCCGAAGGAGTTGTGTGTATTGTGCTGCTGTTGGTGCTGGGGTGACAAGGGGCCAGCACAGATGGCTGCTGCTGCCTGCTGCCCAGTGTGCTGTGCTGCTCCTCATGTCTGTGCCTTGGAAGCTTTGAGATACGTGCATCTGCTTGCTGGTGCAACATGTGAAGCACGTGGTTATCTTCAGGGCCGGTTATCCCCTGTAGTGAGGTGAGGATGACTGATTCCTGCATTATGGGCACACTGGAGCCCCAAGCCTTGGAAACATTAGAAGTGGAGTCATGCAGTGCGTCGTGGAGACTGTGCTCCTTGTTGTGTGCTTAACACCAGCTGTGGACCAAGGCCCACCAACCTGGACTTCCCAAGGCCTGCAGAAATCACATTTACTCTCACTGAGGATGCCAGGGCAGGACATAGGATATCCACACTCTCTGTAGTTCTGAGTGCAATGACTGAAGATCTTTGAAAACTGATTCCTGAGATTCTGGGTTGTAGCGTGCAAAAGATGAGACTGCTCCTGTTGCAGCTGCTCTGAGCCTCCCCTTGTCTGTCTGGCTCTAAGCTGTGTTTCCTTCATGTATTCTCATTGCTTGTCCTTCCTGTTCAAAGAAATGCTATATACCTGATCCACATGCTCCTAGTGCTTTAGTTTTTTGTGTGTGTTTGTGTTAATTTGCCTGTAACTAACTTTAGTCTGTCATCTCAGCTGGAGGGAAGCACCCATTTTAGGATATGAAGCTGACAACTTTAAATAAAATGTGCTGAGTAATTGGGAAAAAGTTGGTAAAGCACCCTTTATTTTCATGGTACAGCTCTGCTCCTGATATTAGGGCCAGCATCATAAAACAGGAAGCATTACTTTTGGAGCAGCCCTCACACATGGGTGGCTGTTGCCAGCAGAGGAATGGGGCTGTCGTGAGCAGGAAATTTTTTCATCATCCGAGCAGCTCAGATTACATGTTTTCATTAGACATCTGGGTGGATAATTGGTTCCTCACAAGTGGGTAGGTTAAAATAATCAGAGCAGGGAAGTTTTGAGTAGTTGCGTGCAATTTTTAGCTACCCATTCTCCCTGCTATCTCCTTCTTTGCATTTGTGAGCTCTTGCAGCAGGCTCCAAGTTCTGCTCTAATGCTGTGTGTAGGAAGCTGTTTGCAGGCAGGGGTGACTGGAAGCTCCTTCCTTTTTGCACCCAAGGTTTTTAAACCAATTTGACAAAATGCAGTGTATTTGCACAGGATACCGAGGTTTGATGGAAACCAGGAGCACCTCAGGATGCTGTGCCTGAAGTGTTTTAGAACAAAACGAGATTCACATGAAGGTAAACGTGTTGTACTGAACGTGGTATTTACACCCATGGACTGGTGAGTTGCTGCTGTGTTTCACTTTTGCCCTTTCCAGGAGAGGAATGAAGGAATTTAAGAATCATTGAGCCTGAGCTTCTCACCTGTCTTTGAGAGGTGACTTCCAGATTGCAGTGAAGGATTTGGTGTCGGTGTTCCAGACTTGTATTTATTCTGGATCCATTGGACAAATGGATGATGTGTCTGCTTTCCACAGCTGAGCACCTCACACCTTTCCTGACCCCAAACCGTTTTTGTTTCATGAGGGTTGATGTAGGGAAAGAAAGAAGTGAACGTCAACAGATCTGTACAGATGTCTTGAATCAGTTTCCAAATATGTAACAGTGATACAAAGGAACGTAATGAAGTCATGTGTTTTATCTTAACACTCCTTCAGTGTTAAAATTGGTTTTGCTGCATTTGATTATTAAAGTTCTGATGGGATCTTGCCTTAAGTTTTCCCAGGATTGAGCCACACAGGTAAAGAAAGCAGAGGCTGACTTTGTGCTTAAGGACTGGAAGTCATTTGCAAAGTGAGAATTTTTCAGGCTATCTCTAGAACATTCCTGGGAGGCTGGGAAGAGCTGCTTGGTTGTATGCAATTAAATTTTTCCTGCTGCCCTTTTTCTCCATCCCATATTCGGGAAAGAAAAGGTTCAGGAAGGGAAGGAAAGGTCCACTAGATAGGTTTATTTAAAATTAGATAAATTTGATGGAAGAAATTGCAAAACCAGGATATAAAGCCAATGTATTGTAACTACCAGGAGAAGATTTTGTGTTTGTTGTATCCAAGACCTTAAAATGCAGGGAGCTGATTCTCCATCACTAACCTGGTTACTCGTGCCTCATGCTAGAGGCTCACAGCGGCCTCAGAATCATAGAATCCTAAAGTCATAGAATTGCTCAGGTTGGAAAAGATCTTAAAGATTGTTGAGTCCGGCCATGACGCAGCCGTACTGCCCTGTGAAATGTCTTCAGTGCCTCCAATATTCTCAGGCTTTCCCCCCACCTTGTGCAACAGCATGCAGGTTCCAACTCATCTTCCTGCTTTCCTCTAATCATAGCTTTTTAATTTCCCCTGCCAGTGTGTTGTCTTTATTCTCTCTGGTAGGTTGTGGCATGCAGTTTGTTTACCTACATAAAGCAGAGGAACAAATGCAGCCCTTAATTTGCCCTTAATTGACTGCGTGTGCCTTTCGCTGACTTACTCAGTGATCTGTTGGCATGTTGGCAAGGCTCACCCTTCAGACTGCCTGCTGCTAGCACGTGTTGCACAGCACCACGGAGCCAACTTCATTTATTTTTTTGCTTTCGTTGGAGGGGTCAAGAAAAGGGAATCAGGTAGCAGGAGGAAGAAATCCTGAGCTGAGGAGCCTGGTGGAGGCTGAGCTCACACAGCAGCCAGGTGCACTCACTGCGAGCCCTGGGTGGATGCTGGGGCAGCTTTGGTGTTAAACCCACACTGACCAGAAACCAGAGATGTTCCCTGGGGGCTGTCTTAGGAGAGGGAGTTGAAAAGATGTGTAATGTAAGTCGTTTGCGCCGAGTCACACCGTGCATTTCCAGCCTGCAGGGGAAGCCCTGTGTATGTGTGCTGTTTGTTCACAGGGCCGAGGTTTGCAAGGGAAGCATCCTTAGATGCCTAAAGAGAAGGAGGTGGGGAATATTGTGTGATAGGAAAGGTGTTTTTGTCCTGAGAGAGACTGAACTGAGGCACTGCAAAGCTGCTTTGTTAACTGAACAAAGTTGTCAAAATATCTGTCCTTTTCAAACAGACCTCAATGGCCCACACAGGAAAAGCAAAAGCTGTTGACAAAAGGCTGTAATTCATACACCACAGCCTCCTTCATTGTTAAACATGGTTCTTTAATGCACTGTATCTGGTATGTGATTGATTTCCTTGTAGCCTGTTACCCAGCTGAAACCAGCAACATATCTGCTTTTTTGGTGTTTTTTTTTCCCTTGGAAATTGAGAATAAACGCAGCGCTCTTTGAAAATACTGAGTGCTGAGACCTTGTGGAGCTGCTGAGTGTCTGTGCTGGGCAGCTGCTTCATCAGTCTCTAGAGAACAGCGTTCAGAAAGCCCATCTTTTCTTTCCTGGTAGAAAAACTGGATATGCTGGTGAGACTCAAGGGTTAAATTCCCAACACTGTCGCATATGGCAGTGAGCAGAATCACAGATGTTGATGATACAACATAATTAGTATTCTTTTATGTAAATGAAGGCTGTCAATGTTACCATAGTGTCTATACTCTTTCAAGCTGGAATCTATGCGATGCCACTTGGTCTCTCCAAGCCTAGACAGGATTATTCCACAATTTTCTATCAGGACTTGAGCGGAAAAATAAAGAAGAATAGGGAAAGGAGGGAAGAAGGGGAGAGAAAGGTGAGAAGAAACGCCTCCAGTTTGGAAGGAGGAGACCAAAGCTGTGCTTTTGTTTACAGTAGGATTCTCAGAAGTGTCTTTGCAGGTCCTAGAATTTGTGAGAGAATGAACACAGTCCAAGTGAGAGCTGCAGCCAGTCTTGGAGCTGCTTTGGAGGGACATTGGAGTGGTTCGGGCACTGCAGAGTCACCGCGTTGGGACTGATTCTGAAGTGGCCGCTGGTGCTTTAATCTGAAGTAGAGGAGAGTTGAAGAATAAAAGGCCTTTGTGGTACATAGTTTTATTTGTCTTTTTCTTTAACAGATTTCGTCTTTAGCAGCAGCATCACTGGAAAAAGACTGCAATTGAGGTAAATGTGCATCATTTTAAGTCCGCTAAAATAAGTCGTCTTAGCCTGGTCAGACAGATTTTCTATATACGTTTGCAGGCAATCGTTAAATATTTATTCCATGGCTTTCAGAAAGTGTGCTCTTTCCTTTGTTATATTAAATCCTGTTCCTCAGAAAGTGTTCTGTTTTTCTTAAACTAAGCATTCTCTCCACCAGATCTGACACCATCTGTGACATCTGTAACCACCTTGTGTTTGTTATTGCTGTCCCTCCTCTCAGTACTGTGCATATTGCAGTTCTGTAGCCACAGAGACATAAGCAAGCTAATTTATTCTCCCTTGGATTATTACAACAGATACTTTATTTTCCCAATCTTTTTTGCAAACTGCAGGTTTTTCCAATCTTTCTTTCCCGTGTAGTTCTTATTCTGTTGCAGTTCATTCTTGAAAACCATTCGTGACTTCATTTTTGGTTTTGTTTCAAAAATCATCCAGAAATGAAATTTAATTCAGGAAAGATTCCCCCCACGCTGCTCTCCTCCCCCCTACTTTCACAAAGTCACCAAAGCAGCCAAAATTGAAGCCATCGCAGGAGATGCACGTTTTTGCTCCATGTTTTTGCTCAGATTTTTCCGCTGCCATATGTTGGGTCGCCCACTACAAAAGGCTGACGACGAAGAGGCTACATGTGATCAGCAGATTTATGGACGATCAGAAACGAAAACAGAAAAACGAAATTCCTGAGGGTCTCTTCCATGTGAAATTTCTTAACGTCTGCATGCTTGGGTTCCTAAGCGCGCTCGTGCTTGGACTTCCAGATAACTCTGTTCTCTGGGATAAACGTGTTCTCTGTAGCTGAGGGGATTAATTCTGTTCAAAGCAACCTTGCTGGCTTTCATAGTTTATGTGCATCACGAGAATACTCTCTCTCTCTAGGGCTTTGAAGCTGCGCTTCCTTAGGATGAAGACTTAAGTAGTAATTAAATTCTCGAAGAACCGCCAAGACTCCTTTGAATGAAATGGGGATGTTCCAGGCTCTGAGCATTGCGTTGGAGAGGAAGGAATGTTTCAACATGACTCAGTGAGTACTGCGTGTCAGCGGCTGGGGCTGGGTGCTGCTGTGGTGCTCCGATCTCTCTGGGTTGTGTTGGGATGTCGGGCTGCACAAAGCACCGTGGTGCTGCCAGCTGTGCTTTGGTGTTCTGCCTGTGCTCCTTGCACAGCCGAATCTCTCCTATAGAACACACAGGACAAGGGCTGAAAGCTTTTTCACACTACAATTATGATTGTAATACCCAGTTTGGAATTCTCTTCTGTTACAGTATATTAATTTAGAGAATCAGCTTTTTTGTTTGTGCGTTCATCACACACGTACACGTGCAGCCATTCCGTTAGGTTTACTGTAACAAGTTGTTACATATTTCATTTCTTCCCTGTGCTTATTTTTTTTAAACATTAGAACATTTGGGGAAGTGAGGGGAAGTTGGAGACCTCAGGTAGAATGTAGAGCTGTGGGTTGCGTATAGATTGGTTCTGGTTATGGCAATTGTCTGATATTTTCATGGCTTCTGTGGAAAGCTGGAACCCTTGTCTGGTTCCTGATGACATGCATTCGAATTCCAAATTCATTTCATACGTATCAATTTCCAGAGGGCAGCTAAAGATCAAATGTATGTGTGGACTGAATTAATCTTTTTCTCTCTGGAAAAACCCCCACAGTTTGGGTAGAGCGTGCTGGCAGCTGTCTGGGCCATCCTTAGCACACAGTTAGACAGTTTGATTCTGTATGGTTTGTCAGTCCAGTATTTTTTGCTGGTAATGAAAACTGCATTTAAAGAAATTGTGCATGAAAATAATGTAGTTGGCCGAAGGAAAACTGTGAGAGGAATAACACAACACCTGTATTTTTGTAGGTCTTTACATCTAGTACAAAAAAGATCATTTTAGATGTGTACTGGCTCAGAGATTTTTTTATTTTTTATCTTTTTTTGCCTTACAAGGTCAAAGCAGCGAAGACTTTTGTAAGAGATGGATAGATGCAAACATGTTGGGCGGCTACGACTCGCCCAGGACCATTCTATCCTGAACCCACAGAAGTGGCACTGCGTGGACTGCCAGACAACTGAATCGATCTGGGCTTGTCTGAAATGCTCCCATGTAGCCTGTGGGAGGTACATGGAGGAGCATGCACTAAAACACTTTGAAGAAACCAGACATCCATTGGCAATGGAAGTGAACGATCTGTATGTATTTTGTTACCTTTGTGAAGATTATGTCTTGAATGATAACCCGGAGGGGGACTTGAAATTGCTGAGAAGTTCCCTGTCAGCGATTAAAAGTCAAAAACATGATCCATCAACGAGAAGCGGGAGGACGCTGCGATCCATGACTTTGGGAGAGGACGTGTGCAGCCATCAGAGGAGCCCTCAGGGACAATCTCAGATGCTTACAGCTCTTTGGCACAGGCGCCAGTCTTTGCTTTCCAAGGCACTGCGGACCTGGTTTGGTAAGAGCTCCAGAGGCCAGCTGAAGTTACAGCAAAAGAAGCAGATGGAGGAGTTGGAGAAGAAGAAGGAGGCGGCGAGGCGACGACGGCAGGAGATGAAGAGACAGCTTCTGGAGGAGCTGGCAAACACTCCTCCGAGGAAGAGCGCGAGGCTGCTGTCGCACGTGCACAGAGAGAACTTGATTCCAAGGAAATTCAGGGAGGTGGCGACTGCTTCCCCTACCTCAAGGCAGATGCAGAGCAGCAGATTGAATCAGTTTTATTCCATCCGGCGTAAGCATCTGATGACTCCCGGGGTGACGGGTCTGAGGAACCTGGGAAACACATGTTACATGAACTCTATTCTGCAAGTGCTGAGTCACCTCCAGAAATTTAGAGAATGTTTTTTGACACTTGATCTCTGTGAAACGGAAGAACTCTTGGCCAAAACTGTGAACGGGAAGTCTAGGTTGCCTGGCAGATTGGCAAATGGATCTGCTGCTAACGAGTCAGGGAGGACTGACAAAGTGGGATCATACGGCACGCAGAGCTTGCCAGCTGGCTTAAATGGCAGCTCCTCAATAAGCAGGAGTTTAGAACTAATACAACCCAAGGAACCGCGTTCAAAGCACATCTCCCTCTGTCACGAATTGCACACCCTCTTCAGAGTGATGTGGTCTGGCAAGTGGGCCCTTGTGTCCCCGTTTGCCATGCTGCACTCTGTGTGGAGTCTGATCCCAGCGTTCCGAGGTTACGATCAGCAGGACGCTCAGGAATTCCTATGCGAGCTGTTGGATAAAGTGCAGCAGGAGCTGGAGTCGGAAGGAACAAAGCGCAGGATCCTCATCCCTTTCTCGCAGAGGAAGCTCACCAAGCAGGTCCTCAAGGTGGTGAACACCATTTTTCACGGGCAGTTGCTCAGTCAGGTACGCACCTGGTTTTGCACAGAAATCAATTGGAGTGGTTAGCACCAAGAAGCAAAGGTTTCGTTTCTTCAGAAACCACCAAATACTGAGAGGAATTGATTGGGAATGCCTCCTGAGAATGAAAACTGCTTAATTGCTGTGCAGGTTCTCAGGGTTTTGATGCTTTTCACATCTGTTGTTAATTTAGTGCCACTTGGGGATGACATCTGCTCTGGTATGGAAGTTCTGAGCTCTTAGTTTTAAGTTTATTGTGTTTTTAAAGTATCTTTGTAATTTTTATCTCTTTGTTTTTGTTTCTGTGGCTACAAAGAATATGATGAAGGACAGAGGGCAGTCATCCTATGCTCTGAAGAAGAAGCTATTCATGACAGTTTTTCTTTGCAGGCATTTGAATGTCATCTTGAGATTCTGAGTGTGCTTAACATGTTTCTGCAGCAGATGATTGCACCCGCGCTGTCACACTGCTTGATCTCTTATTCCTGTGCCATTGCCCTGTCTGAAACACATTGTGCCCACAAGGCTGACCCTCAAGCACAGTGTGTGTGAACATCCTCAGCTACTTTTGCTTTTCAGGAGAAATGAATGTGTACATAACTTGATGCTCCAAGGCCTGCAGGGTCGGACCACGAGGCGCCCTGTGTAGGTGTGATCTCTTTAGTATTTGTGCAGTTTTCCTAGTGCCAGTCTTACTAAGCTTACCACTCATAAGGACTCATAAGTGCACATTAAATATTAAATAGAAAAGGTGTATTTTTCAAGTTAAAGCTTTTGTTTTTTTAGGGAAAGAATGCTTGAAGTCATGCTTCATCTGAGTCATCTTTGCATTGCATGAAATTCTTGTGTGCTTCTTAACCAATCATTCTTTATTCAGCCCTGTCTCTTGGCTGGAGTTGTGTTGTGCCCAAGGTCAGTGTTTCTAGTTAACTGTGGGAAGATGTTCACAAATCGTGTAATTTATCTGTTATTATTTACAGTGCTGTAAATAACTGGACAAGCTGTTTATTCAGCGTAACTTGTATACAGAGTCTGGGTTTAATTTTAACCCCTCTAAGACTTCCTTCCTTATCCACAGTGACTTGCAGTCACTGGTGCCTTCAGTGGATGGAGTTGGCTGGAGAGCCAGGGCCAGGCTGGAAGCTGACTTCCTGGTGGATGATTTCCATAAGAATGCAAAGTCTGAATCTGCTCTCTGGTTTCGTTACCTCTTCGTTTTCTCGCTTGTTGCCTCTGAGTTTAGTTGAGAACGTTTCTCCTGTTCTCACTAACAGTACCCCAGGATGATGTGAGAAAACAAGTGCTTTTGAAGTTTGTCTTTTTGTGCTCCAGTCATGAATAGTTTTTGCATAGTTAGCAGATGAAATGTGCAAGGAAAATAGAGAAACAGTGGGAGGAAATGGCACAATAAACGCTAACGTTTACTGGTTGCAATTCCAAACTGCTTATTGCCAGCTGTGAGGAAACCTCATGCCTGTGTTACACCTGTAATGTTCTTCCTCTGAACACCATGCAGGTGAATATTGTCTCCATCTGAGGGAAGTAGTTTAACTTACTTGCTCAGGATAGGTTTAGCTTTCAAACTGGAAGCAAGCAGCATTTCTCTTGACCAACTGAGTGTTTCTGTGTCTGTGGAAGCACACTGCCTTCTGGGCATGATGGTGCTGTTGAGGTGTGAGTGTAAATGCCTGTCTGCAAGTGTCCTTTGCATAACTTCATCTGTGTGTAAACGTTTTAATTCCCAGGTCACCTGTATAACATGCAACTACAAATCCAACACCGTTGAGCCCTTTTGGGATCTTTCCCTGGAGTTTCCTGAGCGCTATCACTGTATTGAGAAGGGGATTATCCCTGTTAACCAGGCAGAGTGCATGCTGACGGAAATGTTGGCCAAGTTCACAGAAACTGAAGCTCTGGAAGGGAGGATATATGCGTGCGACCAATGCAACAGTAAGTCCAGAGCTGCTGCTGGCTTTGCCAGTTAGAAGCACCGTGTTTTCCAAGTGAGAGGTTTCTGTTCTCAAGACAAAACATATATGTTGTAACCAGTACATATATTGCTGTTCATGCTGTTTTGTATCTTCCTGCTGGTGGCTTCGGCTGCTCCTTCAGGAATCAGTTTGGAACCAAAAAGTCATTCTTCTGTTGTCTCTGCTACTGAGCAGTGCGATTTACCAAGGATTTAATACAGCTCTGCTTAGAGCTGCTCTCACTCTGTGTGTTGGAGGGAAGGCAACTGCAAGAGTTTGGATGCAGAAGGGTTGGACTTAAGGACAGAAAGGGGCCATTATACTGTATGTTTTTCACATCTGTGTGGCAGGAAAGCTGTTGTGACAGGTTTTCTGTATGTCATCTGTTCCCTCGTGTCCCTTAACCAGAAATCACAACCGTGGATTTCTCACATGTGCCACCAGGTTAGTTTTTCTATCTCTCTGTTGGTGTTTGGACAAAAAGCAATGAACTGACATTATTATGGAAGGTTCAGGTTATTATATTGCCTGTTATTTGAATGCATGTATTTTTCTGCGCTCAGCTGGAAGATTATTTCTGCTTTCCTGCATAGGTCTGACTGTAAGATCACAGAATCACAGAATTGTAGGGGTTGGAAGGGACCTCCAGAGATCATCGAGTCCAACCCCCTGCCAAAGCAGGTTCCCTACACCAAGATCATTATATGAAAATAGTTTTACCCTTGTGTCTAATCATGTAGCTCAGCTACTCTGATAAGCTGGATTTGAAATTTTTGTGTGTAGGTTTTTATGGCAAATATTCCTCCCCTTGTGTGGAAAATCCCAGTAATTCAACTTACATGGCAACTAAGCAGCTTAAGCAGCAAGCATTCATAGAAATCTTTTGGTATCAGTGTGTGAATCTGCTCTTGAGCGTATTCCCAAAATGTTAGGGAGTAACCATTCTCTTAGCTGTTCTGAAAGCCAAATACAGCTCAGATTCACAAGTAATGTTTGCAGAGTGTCAGCACGGACGAGTGCGGCTTTTACCTTAACTCAGTTTCCTGTGGTTCCTTGTGAACACCAGAGTTAAATGGCTGCAGAAATACTAACCAGCTAAAAAAAAAAGAAAAAAAAAGGCAGAGGCAGATAGCCTGCATCTGAGCGCCAAAAACTACTGGGGGCACTGCCTGTCAGATGAGATAGAGGAGGAGCAACCATCTGTTCCAGCCTGGTGCGGTGAGATGCAGAAGTCTAATTAGCAGGTACATTTCTTATTGGAAGCGCTGACAGCCACCTGTCTTCCTCATGGTGCAGTTGTATGTTTGGTGTACTGGAAAGAGTGATCACTGGGAAGAGAAGCCTTTCTTCCCTCTTCAGTTTCTGTTTAGCAGTTCCTGTTCCTTTGTGAGCAGTCAGAACTCCTGGAAGGCGAACCTTGCTGGAAGCATTTTTCCTCTGACTTGGATTAATATCTTAGAGCCATCTTGTGATGGCCTGGTAAATGGATCAAAGTAGTACTTTAAAGAATACGGTGTCAAGGGCTGTGATTTGAATGCTGGTAGTTCACCTGTTGAAATTGCTGCAGCCCTGGGTGCCATTGGCCTGGCTTCCCCTAAATGCTTTGGTGCACTTGTTAGAGCAACAAGTCAGCACAAACAGCTCAAGGTTTGATATCTGATTGTGTGATTATCAGCATCACAAGAGGAAAAAAAAAAAAGAAAAAAGCTTTAGATATTTTCAAGCATGGCTTTTATTTCTAGGAAAGTTGCTGATTTGCAGAGGCGTGCATAGGTTGGAAGTGCAAGTAGACACACCTTGAGTGTTTGTGAGGTGGACTGTTGCTACTAGAAGAAAAACAGGCTCTTTTCCATAAAAAATAACAGTAATGGCACCTTAACAATCTTTGCTGTGATTTTTTTTTTCCCATAGGCAAACGACGAAAGTCTTCTCCCAAGCCTCTTGTTCTGAGTGAAGCTAAGAAGCAGTTGATGATCTACAGACTACCTCAGGTCCTCCGGCTGCACCTTAAACGATTCAGGTGAGTGGGGCAGCGCGGGGAGCTGCCAGGCACACAGCTGCTGTCTTGTGGGAGAGAAGTGGTCAGCGTGGCCTCTTAGCTTCCCTTACCTTCTGAGCAGTGTGTGCCTATAGATGTTTTACCCAGCCCAGCTGTGTGATGCACACTGAGTAACACTAATGTTAAAAACTGATGTTTGTCCCATGTTTTCATGCGGTGCAGCGCGTTGTGAATTGTGCTCAGCAAATCTGTCTGGTCTTGCAAACAGCTTGAAGCAGTGGCTGTGAGGCAGGTAAACTGATCTGCTGAGTGAAAGATGGGATGATTTTACTGCCTGTATCAGCTCTTTACCTATTGAAGTAAGACTTAAACACAGTTGAAAATACAAAGTTTCTAAAATGTTAGTGTAGGTAATTATGAGATGTGAGAATTTTATATTTGTATAATTGTGCTTGACCTTTACATTAGGTGTTCTGTTTTCTTGAAATTGGCTGTTATAAATCTAAAACATACCTTCAGCTAATAAGCATCAGGGACAGAAGGAGTTTTATGCCAAAGATGACCGCAGTAGATGTTAAAGTGACAGCAGATGAAAAAGTTGTGGTGCCTACTTGAAGGAAAACTCCTCAAACTGTGCTGCAGTGCTCCTGAGTCCGTCTTCCATTCCTGCAGCCCTCTGCCACTGCCAAGAAAGATTCAGAGGCTTTGATGATGCTCTTGTGTTTGCAGGTGGTCTGAACGCAATCACCGTGAGAAGATTGGGGTCCATGTCCTCTTTGACCAGGTACTAAACATGGAACCTTACTGCTGCAGGGACTCTCTCTCCTCTCTTGACAAAGAGACCTTTGTCTATGACCTCTCCGCTGTGGTGATGCATCATGGTAAAGGGTTTGGCTCAGGACACTACACAGCATATTGCTACAACACAGAGGGAGGTGCGTGTGCCTTATTACAGGGAAACAAATTCAAGAAATCTGTGTTTTATTCCATAGATGTAGTGTATTGTAAAGCTTCATGTCACGGTTGTTTAGAAACAAGTTTCCTGACACTCAGTAGTTTGTTTCCCAGCATGTAACACTGGTAGCACGTTTTCTTTTTTTTTTTGATGGTGTGTGTGTAAAGAGCACAGATTGCTGCTCTTTGCTGTGCGGCGCTTTGGGATGCCTTTTATTGCTCACTGTTAACAGCATGAATGCTTCATTTTCTCACGGGATGTAACTCTGTGAAGCTAATCCAGCTGGGTCTTTTCTCAGCATCCTTGGGATGGTGAGATAAACAGAAAGTGTTTTGAAACTGGACAGGAACTATTCATGAATGACATCCTCAGGGTTTTTGTGAATTTCCAGCAGTCTCTTTCTTCAACTGAATCAGCACTATTTCTGCCTTTTAACTGATGGAGAAAGAGGTACAAATTGGCTTTCTCCAGGGAATTCTTATTTTCCTTATTGAGTTTTGGGGCCATCATGTGAAATTGGTTAAATTATCATTTGATATTTGTCAACCGTGTTAACAGCACAGAAGTGGTAAAATGTTTTCCATATTAGAAACTCCTTCGGAAAGCTTCATTAGGGGAAAAGGCAGAGGTGCCTTTTCTCCTACATAACCCTTTTTCTCTGGGATGTCTGCTATGAACAATTCCAGAATGCAATTGGAAATTATTGAGTCCTGAAGGAACTGGCTGATGCAGTCACCAAGCCACTCGTAATGATATTCGAAGTCACGGTGATCAGGCAGAGGTCCCTGGTGACTGGAAAAAAGGCAGAATAGCACTCATTTTTTAAGAAGAGTAGAAAGGACCCAGGGAAAAAGCACCTTGTCTGCCTCCCCTCAGCACCAGAGGAGACCATGGAGCAAATCCTCCTGGAAGCTATGCTAAGGCCCGTGAAAGAAAGGGAGGTGCTATGGGATAACCAACATGGCTTCCCCAAGGGCAGGTCCTGCCTGACCAACCTTGTCACTTTTTACAGTGGTGTAACTGCAGCAGTGGACAGGGGAAGAGCCTCTGATACCCTCTGTCTGGACTTCAGAAAGGCCTTTGACATCGTCCCCCACGACATCCTTCCCTCCAAGTTGGGAAGATACGATGGGTGGACCATTTAATGGAAGTGGTTACAGGATTGTACGTAGAGAGTGGTGGTCAGTGGCTCAGTGTCCAGATGGAGATCAGTGATGAGTGGTGTCAGGGGTTGGTACTGGGACCAGTGCTCTTTAACATCTTCATCAGTGACATCAACAGTGGGATTGAATGCAGCCTTAAGAAGTTTGCAGATGACATCAAACTGTGTGTGGTGAGGTCACACACCTGAGGGATGGGATACCACCAAAGAGATCCAGACAGGCTGAGCAAGTGGGCCCAGGAGAACCTCATGGGTTCAACAAAGCCAAGAGTGAGGTCTGCACCTGGATTGTGGCAGCCTGCACTCAGTACAAGCTGGAGGCATGAGGATGGAGCACAGCCCTGCCAGAAAGGACCTGGGGGTGCTGGTGGGTGGCAGCTGGGCATGAGCCAGCACTGTGCCCTCACAGCACAGAAAGCCAACCGTATCCTGGGTGCATCCAAAGCAGTGCTGCCAGCAGGGCCAGGGAGTTGATCCTGCCCCTCTGCTCTGCATTGAGACCTCACCTGGAGCACTGCATCCAGATGGGGAGTCCTGAGCACAGGAGGGATGTGGAGCTGTTGGAGCACATCAGAGGAGGGCCACAGAAATGGTCCCAGGGATGGGACACTGCCCTGCAAGGACAGGCTGAGAGCTGGGGCTGTGCAGCATGGAGAAGAGAAGGCTGTGGGGAGATCTGAGAGTGGCCTTCAGTATTTAAGCGGGGGTTAATAAGAAAGAAGGCTTTGTAGCAGGGTCTGTGTGATAGGACAAGGGGAAATAGTTTCAAACTGAAAAAGGGGAGATTTATATTGGGCATAAGGAAGTAGTTTTCTACAGTAAGAGCAGTGAGGCATTGGAACAGGCTATCCAGAGAAGTGGTGGATGCCCCATCCTTGGAGGCATCTGAAGTTAGGCCTGACCAGGCTCTGGGCGTCCTTACTGAGCAGCAGATGTTCCTGTTCATGGCAAGGGAGTTGGACTGGGTGATCTTTAATGGTCCCTTCCAACTCAGAAGATGCTATGGGTCTCTGATGCCTCCCCACTAATGTCTTCTTTCTGACTTTGAATCCTAGGTTTTTGGGTCCACTGCAATGACTCCAAACTGAATGTATGCAGCGTGGAGGAGGTGTGCAAAACCCAGGCCTACATTCTTTTTTACACTCAAAGAACCGTGCAGGACAAAGCAAGAATCTCAGAAAAACAACTCCAAGCTCAGGTGCTGTCCAAAAATACTGATAAAGACAGAAGACTGACATTCCCATGATGGGAAACTCTATGACTCAATTAATGGTCTCTTGTTTGTTTGTTTTTGTTTTTTAAACCATTGGTGTTCGCATCTTTCCTCTCCGTAGGGAAAAGGGCTGGCTGCAGGAAGGGGATCAGGTTGTGGTGTTGTTTGCCCAGGTTTGGAGAAGTGTATCAAGCTGTGCAGTTCTGATATGTAAGACTGTAGTCAGAAACTTATTTTTAAACAAGGTTGTTGAATTACTCAAAGCAAAGAGTTTGATGCTTTGTATCGTTAGTCTCATATTAAAATGGAATTGAGTAAGGCATATAGGAAATGAGCACAACCAAGAAATAGCAGCATTCAGCTGGTATCACAAAACCTTCAGATCGTCGTAGTGCTGATAAACCTCCAGAAGGAGCAGGTTTAGTACCTTCCTTTAACTGTCGTTAGGATTTCCACCCGGGTATTTCTTTTATGGCTGTTGAATAGTTGGAGCTGGCTGCCCTAAAAGCCTTTCTTGCTGAAGAAGTGTTTGACATTCATCAGCAAGAAGAACTGTTGCCCAGCCCTCAGCTATCTGTGGTACCGATTTCTTTGCCCTCAGATAAAGGCAAACAAATGGCTGGCAATTTCTTTCAATAGGTCTTTTTCTCAGTGTTACTGGGACTTTATGCACACTTGATAGTCTGCTCTCTAGGCTGAGCTGAACTGGCAGCTAAATTTGCTAGGAATGTAATTCTGGAAACAGTTCTGCTCTGGAGAATGTTTTTTGTTTTATTTTTTAAAACAAATAAAAAAACCAAACACCTTGTAATAAAACAAGAACGTACCTGTGTGATCAGAGTCACATCTGTTTGCACTGGCAGCAAAAATAAAGGCCTACACTGCACGTTTCTGCTGGCATAACTTTGCTGATCAGGGTTAGAAAGAAGTGAAAACCCTGACTTGCACAGCTGCGACAGCAGAAGCAGTGACTGGGAGGCAACTTACACTGGCAGACGAGCACTTTGTTTTGGTTTGGTTTGTTTTCCAAGGGAATAGCGTGGAGGTGACAGCAGTCGGAGCCAGAGTGAAGTGCTGCTGACTGCACCTGCAGTGGCAATACTGACAAACTGGTTGTCACACGAGGCCCTGAATGACTGAAGGCAGTCATGTTGGTTCTTTTTTTCTTCTTTCCTGAGGCAGCTATGGGTTGAAGCATGCAGTTCTTCAAGCACTTGATGCAGTGTTCAGGTAGGAGAGCTGGAAGCTTGTTTTTCTTCCCCTTCCTACTTTCATCCTGGCTGGCATTGGCCATCAGCCACAAATTGACAGCTGTGCATTATTGTTGGAGTGGGCAAAGAGGAAAATCCCCCAAACACAATTCCTCTTTTTTCACTGCTGCTACTTCAACTTTTGATTTCCTGTGGGCACTTCAGCTGCTGTTAATCACTTCAGTCATGCAGAGATGAGCAGAGCAAACAAGAAACTCCTCTTTTGTTAGAGCGCAGCGCCGCTCCACGTCTCCTCTGTCCATAAAGAATCCCATTTCCTCTGCGTCTGAGCAGTGTGCCACTTTTTCAGCCTACACAAACTGATTTTTAGCAATTAAGAATAATTTGAGTTTATATGCTTGCTTTATTTTGTGGAGGTTTTTTTTTGTTTGTTTGTTTGTTTTTAGACAAACCAGTTTGAAACAGTCTTATGGGAACAAATTAAAAGATTTTAATTCTGTTTCTCTAAATGTTGCATGGTCTGGAAGGATTTCCTGTGAATGTCTGCATATCTACGTGTTTACTAGGTAGCTTTTTTTTTTTTCCCTACTAGTAATAAAAATAAATAAAAATATTATAGGCCAGACTGAGGTACAGAATGACCCAGCTTAGTGCAGGGGAAGCTGGTCTGGCTTCAGCACAGGCAGAAGTTGACATTCATGAAAGAATGAAAATGAAATGCTTGTGGTGTTCAGAACTGTGCTGGAGGCTTCATTAGAGCAGAGTGCAGCTTTGTGGAGACTGCTTGTCTCACAGGGAAAATGAAAGGAAAAAAGGTGTTCGGTGCTGCCTCCTTAATCTCAGAAGTGAAGGGAAAATGGGGCAGTCATGTTTGCTGTGACTGCCAAATACTGTGATTGCATCCTGCATCCCTCACCGTGCGGGCCGTCTGTGTGCAGATTGATGGTTGTTGCTGTAGTGAGCCAAGACTTTGCTACGAATGCTCATCTTTTGACTGAGTGTTTTGCATTAGTATTTGTATTCAGGTAGAAATAGGGTTGTCATGTGAATGGACTAGATTACAGAGGGGGGTGGGAGCAGCCCATTAGCCGTGGGTGCAGCTGGTGCCCCGCAGGTTGTGTCGTGTTTGCTGTTGACAGTTTTGACATTAGTGACCTCTCCATGTAGCCTGGTTGCGCTGGGACGTGGAGATACTGCGGTCAGAAAAATATTGCCCTGATAGGGAAGGAATGAATTATACTTCAAAGTAAACTTGCTTTTTCCAGCACTGTGAGGCTTCTGAGATATTCAGCTTTTATTTGGAAGCGATAGCGTATAGCATTTTTTATGCTGTTTGGTTTCTGTTGGTCTGCTGTAGGCATCTTCATATAAGCATAGCTCAGTGTCCCTGCCGTGGTGACACTGTTCTATAGTGTCTTGTTTGCCAGAAATAAAATTGGAAGTTACCTCTTTATATTAATAAGACAAACATCAAGCTTGCGATGACTGTGAAGCCCACTGAAGTGAATGCCTGCCCGTGGGCTGCCTGTAACACAAGCTCTGTCCCTCCTTTAATGGTGTGGCTTGAAATCCTTCTCCAATCCAGGTGTATATTCAAAATCATTCCAAATGTAGGCTCTACTCCTGCAAGCACCTACACAACTGATCTAACTTAACTCAGGTGTGGAGGTGACGCTTTTGAGTCCCAAGCTCAGTGTCTGCAGGATCAGAACCTTTGTTCTGGTTGAACTGGGAGTGGAATTTGTTTCTGTACATGCAGGCACACCTGTGCTGGGGTTTCAGTCATGTAACAAGAAGCCAGATGCCTTGAGAGATGCTGAGAGCAAGTGTTAGACTCCTGGCACTGTGCAGGTTGCTGTCTGAAGGCAGAGCAAACCACAGGACACTTGCAGGCTGTCAGGCTTGTGAGTACGCAGCTCTTGGCACAGAACTGTTCCCAGCACAACCTTCTTCTCTTCAACTTGTTCGTAAACCAGTGTTAATTTTAAGAATGAAGAACCTTAATGTGTTCGTGGCCAGATAGGCTGCAACATTGGCTGTAGTTACTGGGAAATACTTTATTTTAGTTAACATTCTGCCTCTAGCAAGTTAGTTGCGTAAATTTGCCTTTGTTACCACTTTACCACCTGCATGCCCAAGTTGAACTATGCATACTGCAAAAACAGTTTCTCTGCAAAGCAATGGGGGAAAAAAAAAAAAAAAACACAACAAAAAAAAGACACTTTTTTCCCCCGCTGTTTCCAACCAGAACAGTTCTCTGGTCTGGTTTGAAGTTCTCTCACAGTTCTCTGACAGCTTTGAAGCTGTCAACATGAAGCAGCAAACAGAATAATGTGCATTAAGTGTGTGACATCAGACTCTTCTTGGTGGCTGTGTCACCCCCATTTCCTTAGGGGATTCCAGCCATTCTTTTTCAGCACAGGAATATAATTGGAAACAGTAAAAGCACTGAGTGCATCCTGTGGACTCACTGTCAGAAGTTATTTTTGCTTCTAAAAGGCAAAAGCCATCTTCCTAATGTCCAACTTAAATCTCCTCACTGTTAGCTTGAGACCATTTCCCCTTGTCCTATCACAGCCCCTGCCAGAGTCTGCCCCCTTCTTTCTTACAGCCCCTTCAGGTACTGAAATATTGTCCTGGGGGTAATTTAGACACACTTGTGTTGATTGTAACATCCCCAGGCCCGAATGTGCTTAATTGCATCCTGACAAAACTTCTGGCTGCTGCCAGACCCCAGGATAAGCTCCAGTGGAAGTAACAGTACTGCAAAATGAGAAGTATTTATGGAAGATACAATAGACAGGATTAGTTTTACCTGCCAGCACAATTTAGTGAGCTAATTTTGTATGATTCCTTAGATTTGGTGCTTTGTATCCAATAACATTTTGCATGGAACAGAAACACTGGAGAACTAAGTCCTGACTGAAGCAGCAGATTTGTGTTTTGTAGGTACTCTCAGCATCACTGGCATCTTCACATTTCATGTCCATATGAAGAAGTTGACCAGCAAGCTCAGAGGCTATGATTTTATCCTTACATGTTTGAAATATCTGTATATGTCATAATTCAAGGAATGGCTTGTTCAGAGGCCAATTGGATTTAGATTTTCTCATGTCATCCAGCCCCTTCCAGTCAGTCACTAAGCTGAGCTCTGGCAGAGCGTGTGGTGCAGAGCGAGGAATCAAAGCTCCATGGGGAGCTTTTGGTAGAGGAGCTGTGCCTATGGAAGGGGCCTTCTGTCCCAAACCTGGGTTTGGATATGAAACCTCAATTTAGTGGTATCTCATGTCCGTTACATTAATACTGATGCTTGCTTATTGCAGATGGGAATCTGAAGCATTCCGGCAGGCTTTTGAATTTTGAAACCCACAGCATAGACTGAATGATGAAAAGCAGAATGTGTTTGTCACCTGTACCTGTTGGTGATTATCTGTCTTAGTTGATTTAAGGGGTGTCCTTTAGGCCGCTCCTGTTGTGCTTGTTTTATTTTAAATTCTGTGATTCTCTGTGTGTGAATGGGTTCCATTTGTGTAAATGATAATTTGCATGGTGGGCCAAAACAGTTTTGAGAGATCCGATAGTCCTACTAATGCAGTTTGGAAAGTACATTTCCAGAAGGGAGGGTGGGGGGTAGAGAGAGGAGGGGGAAAAAAAAGACAAGACCAGCCCAATGGGCCCAGAATTGGCTTTAACCACTGCTATTTATTGTCCTGAAGTGTATGCATGATATGGAGGAATGCACTACAGTTACAGAGCAGTGCTGTGCTACTGATTTTGTGCAGGCTGGGGGCCAGGAAGGAGAAAGAGAGAATGAAACAAGGGGACAAATAAAGCCAAGCTGAGCACAGCAGCGATCTACTTCCAGGAGAAATGGGAAGCACTGGATTTGGTGACCTTATGTGTCAGAGGATCATGTATTTTGCAGGCAGGGACATTAACAAAATCCAAATGCAGTCTCATCAGCTGCAGTCTGGGTGCAAACATTTCTCCTACTGGTAATCTCATACTGCCAAATGAATGGTGCTTCTCCATTAAGTATTCCTAAGGAACGGGACCCCAAATTCTCGAGTTTTTAGAAGGAGCTGCCTACTTAAAGCCCCCCATGTCACTGTAAATGCTTGTGTAGCTGGAAGTGAAACAAGAGATCATGCAGCTGATGATTTGAACGCCATTTGATTTGTACTTCTTAGTCTCAGTAACGTGCTTTCCGTG
Source organism: Lagopus leucura (assembly GCF_019238085.1). Classification (NCBI taxonomy): domain Eukaryota; kingdom Metazoa; phylum Chordata; class Aves; order Galliformes; family Phasianidae; genus Lagopus; species Lagopus leucura. The sequence continues at coordinate 330,162 of NW_024962290.1, forward strand.
GAGGCGGCAGGTGCTGAATGTGATTCTTTCCGTGCTGAACTGCTGGGTCTGGCCCTGACTCCTCGAAGTAGGACTTTGCGGGGTAGAAAAGGGCTCCCTCTGTGTCTGCTCCTGTTTTACACTTTCCATGTGAGCACATCTTCATTGGAATGTAGGGCTTTTGAGTGCTTCTCCTCTTGAAGAGGAACAAAGAGGAACAATCGCCCCTCCAGCACGGCAGTGCTAAGTGTGGAGAACTTAGGCTGTAGCCTTCTCTCCTTAGAGAACCATATCCATGCTATGGGGATAATTGTTACACTGAGTCAGTATGAGTGAATCAGTGCAGCGTCTGTGGATTCGCGAGGCTAAAGAATGTATGATAACATGGACAAACCAGAGCTTTGCAGATGAGCAATGCCACTGCCAGCTTGTGGGGCACTGAACGGAATCTGTAGCTGAGGAATTCAGGTGGCTTACCCACGTGGCTCCTCCTTTGCACAGGGAGTGCAATGTCTGTTCTGCACAACTCTGTGCCTCTGACTCATGAACTCTTCCTAGCTCATCTTCATCCTCCTCATATTTATTAAATGAAGTTACGAAGCCTGGCCCTTATGGCTGTTGCCTACTGCTATGAGATGAACTCCAAATATCCATGTGAAAACCAAGTGTACAGCTTGTTTGTCAGACGTGCTGAGTACAGGAACATGCCACTAGCAACCTTCAGCCCATTTGGAAGAGGCCCTGTTTCTTGTGTGCTCAACTTCAGCTTTGGTTAAGCAGCCGCCAGCTATTTAAGGCACAGCCTTCTGTACATTTACCTAAATGAGAGTTTTACAGGAAAGGAACAAGTAGGTATGTTTGTTTCCAGTAAAACTTCAACCAGTTTTCTTTTGGGTAAAAACAGCTGCAATGGTCAGGATGGTTAAAACTGTCTTCAAGTGCAGCCCAGGCAAACTCCCTTGAGTTGAGACAGGCTTGCAAGGGATGCTGCCAGGGAAGCCCCCCTTTCTGCTGGTGCCCTGAAAGTTCCACTGCTGACCTGAGCAGGGGTAGAAGGAAAGCTAATCCTCAGGGCTTCTGAAGTTAATCCCACTCTAAGATTGCTGGAAGGGTGGTGCTGCAGGCTGGTTAGAACACGAGCATTTCTTTCAGTATGAAATCCCCTTGCAGCCACTACGAAAATGAGTAAAAAGCTACTCTGCTTTCCTGGATAAGGATCAACACTGGAGTTTGGTGGCTTTTCTGATTTTTTTTTTTTTTTTCCAGTCACTTCTGTGGGGGCTTTAAGTCTCAACAGCCTCTGGTATCTGCTCTGAGTTTCTGCTCCTTTTGTCGCTAATGACTTAAGCTGCTGTGTCCCATGCTGTGCTCATGACTGAGGCTGCCTCTGCTTCAAGGACGCGTCAAGGCAGCAGCAAGCGACGAGAGAATCCAATTAATTACTGAATGTGTTCAGGCAATCTGGCTGCCTCGCAGCTCGGTGCAAACACTCTTGAAGCGCTGCTTCTGATTGCAGGTTGAGCAGCTTTTATTTCAGTTGTTTGTGAAGACAGCAGCCAGTAAGTCACCTATGGCAGCCTTATGTACTTAACTGTGAACTGCCCCCTGCTGAACCCAGGCCTCAGGAGGAGATCAGTGTGTTCTAAATCAAAACCAAGATTAACTACAAAATGACCTACTGTTCTAATTAATCCCCTTTTCCTTCACAAAACTGTTCCTGCAAAATTTGACATCCTTTTGAAGTACAGATAATCCATTTCTTTACAAGATGTTAAAATTTCTGCTTCGAAAACAGCATTTTAAAATATGTTTCAGTAGTGGAATACACTTCTCTTTGGGGGCAGTTGTCAGTCACAAAACACAGGCAGTACAACTGCAAGAGAATGTTTTCATTTAAAACCCTGTGCATAACTGCCCAAAGAATCCAAAGCCATGTTGCAGTCAGACTGCCACAATGCTCAGGGCTGGGAAGTCATTCTGCTCTTCAGGCAGCGTATTCTGGGAGCTGCAGCATTCTGTCTCTGATTGAATTCAAGCTACAGCTCCCGCGTCAGCCTCACGTCGTGCTTTCAGTGTCCCTTGAACAGCTTCACCACCTATAGCGGGACTTGAAGTCACTAAAGGCAAGTTGTAGTTTGAGTCCGGCACGCAAACATGCTATGCAACACCGAATGGCTTCTTCCCACAGAGCCCTGATTCCTGTACAGTAAGTGCACCAGCTTCATCTCAGCCTCACACGATCCATGCACCCTTCTGGTGGTTGGAGTTTACCCACGGCTTCCCACGGTTCTGTTTTCCTTTTGAACAAGGATCCGGCACACAGCCCAGGACTGGATTTGTTTGTTTGTCTTTCAGGTGTGAAATAAAAATCATGTTTTTATGATTTTTGTAAATCTTTACTCTTTTTACACCTTCTTTTTGTAAACTGAAGTTTCTTATTAAAAAAAGAAAAATTTCACTGTGTCATGTCATTATTCTACCTTTATTAAGGAACTAAATGGTGATACAGAAAAGAATTCCATGCACAACGGCTTTACATCCTCCAAGAAACAATTCTCACTGCCTTTTGCAGAATGGGTTGAATAGGAGTTCTCCCTCTGCCACGTGGAAGTTTTCCTGCTCCCTGGCATTGCTTCACATGGGACGGCTTTCAGTGGGAGCAGCAGTTCTGCAAAGGACAAGAATGGAAGGTGCTCTGTGAGCACTTCAGAACTTACAACTGCTGACGAGCTCCCATTTGGTGCCGGGCTGTGGCAGGAGGGCAACTCTTCCGCCTCGCAGCCGAGTTCTTCCCGGGCTCTGTAAGAGTGGAGTCAAACGGCGTCGTCTCAGTCTGCTTCCCGAGGCAATCCCGCACCAACAGCCCTTGCGCACAGCGGGCCGCTCCGGGCTGAGGCGCGCTCCAGCCGCAACCCCCCATCCCACCACATCTCCGTCCGACACAACCCGCAGAACGCCCCGAGCTGGAAGGGCCCACCGGGAGCACCGCGTCCCCGCCGAGGCCGCCCAACCGGACCCCCGCCCGCACGGCGCCGCCCCCGCCGCCACTCACCGCCGCTACGCCACGGGCTGCGGGGCCATCAGGTCGATGTCCGCCAGGTTGCGGGCGACCCACACTCCGGCGGCGAACAGCCCCACGTTCACCAGCAGGTTCCTGAAAAGCACAGCGGCGGCTGCCTGCGGGCCCCGCGCCCGAGGAGCCGGCCCCGGCCCCGGCCCCGGCCCGGTCCCTCTCCCTCTCCCGCACCGCACCGACCTGCGGAAGTCATTCCTGTCGGCGGCGAAGCGGTACGCCGCCCGCAGCCACCCGCCCGGGCCCTGCGGAGGAGGGGGACGAGGCTGCGGAGACGATGCAGCCGATCCGCCCGCCTGCGCGCCGCCCGCCGCCATCCCGCCTCGCGCCGCCCGGCGCCGCGCGATGACGTCACCGCCCCCGCCGGTTGCGGCCTCGATCTCCGCGCCTGCGCGGTAACGCCCCGCCGCGTGCCGAATCCTCTCGCGCGTCGTCGCGTCGGTAACGGTTGTTGCGTCCTGCGCCTCCTAGCGCGGCTGCGGGCGGCGCTGCGCACGGAGCTTCGTCCTCGCTTCGTCCTCGCTTCGTCCTCGCTTCGTCCTCGCCGCGGCCCGATCGGCTCTTCGCGTCCGGCATCGCGGCGTTGCGGCTCTGCCCTCGCCGCTGGCCCTTCCCTTCGTCGCTCCGCGCTTACAGCCGGCAGGACAGTCTCCGCACCGAGCGGTGGGAATCCCGGCCCCCTCCTCCCGCGCCCTCGGGGCCGTTGTCGCAGCTCGGACCCCTCCGCCCCGTGGGACGAGGGCCACATGTAGGTGCCGCGGCTCCCTCGGGCGGCTGCGGGCGGGACGCCGAGGATGCCGGCCCTCCCCAGCCGGCCCGGGAGTCCGCCGAGCCCGGGCTGGGGGGGCCGGGTCGGATCGGAGCAGGCCCCGCTCGCTCCGCCGCCGTCCCGCGCGAGAACCGGCGAGCCCCAAGCCCTGCGGCCCGTTCCCGGCGCCGTTCCCGGGCGTGTGCCGCAAACCTGCGGAGAGCCGTGTGCGGGCGGAGGCCGAGCTGGGTGGGGAGCGTGGGAAGGCTTCGGGGGGCCCGAGAGGTCGGGGCTGAGCGCAGCGGGGACGGCTGTGGATGGTAGCGCTGTGAAGCTGAGCTGGGGGAGATGGGAACGCCCGTGCTGCGGGATGCGCTTACACCGCCTCTTTTTTCGCAGCTGAGCGCTGGTCCGCTAAGGAGCGACTCCGAGCAGGGGAGGGAGCAGGGATGGAGCAGCGCTTTGGCAAGATGTCCTCGAGGCAGCGGTGCAGGAGGGCGCGCCAGGAGGTAGGTGGGGCTGCGGATGGGGCTGGGAGCACAGGAGCTGTGTGGGACTCGGGAGTGGGACAGCGAGGGTGGGCACCCACTGCTCCATTGCTTGGGATGCAGAGTAGCTTGGAGAGCATCTCCGTGGTTCAGGAGTGAGTTGGGAAGGCCGGGAATTGTCTGTGACTACAGGTGGGAGGTATTGGGCTCCCCATCCCTGCATGACATCCTTGTGGTAGAGGAGGGGGAGGCTGCAGCAGTGGGGAGGCTCTCATGCTGCTTTCCCCTCCCTGTGTCCCCTCTGCAGCCCTATCTGCATCAGGTTGGGCCGCCGCCTCCACGTGCTCGTAGCCCCCAGAATGACTGGTGCGATCCTCTGTGGGAGCAGCAGCACTGGAGAGCCAGGGGAAGAATGCATCTGGTAAGAGATGGGGGCGAGCAGCAGGGCAGCAAGGGGTGGGCAGAGTTGTTGGGGTTCTCCTTCAAATTTGGGTTGTCCAAAGGGTGGGACTCCCCTGGGGAGAGTGGAGAGTTGGGAAGAGCAGAGTGGGCAGGGGAACCCAGAGCACGGCCAAAACCCCCCTGGAAGCCTGCAGGATGTGTGGCTGCTCCATGGGATCAGGCCCAGGCCACACGGGTTCACGAAAGGCAGGTCGTGCTTGACCGACCTCATGTCCTTCTACCGTTGGTTGACCAGTCTGGCAGACGAGGGAAAGGCTGTTGATGTAGTCTGCCTAGACTTGAGCAAAGCCTTTGACACGGCCTGTCACAGTATTCACCTGGGGAAACTGGCTGCCCGTGGCGTGGACAGGTAGACCCTTCTTTGGGTAAGGAACTGGCTGGAGGGCCATGCGCAGCGGGTCGTGGTGAATGAAGTCCAGCTGGCGACCCGTTTCAAGTGGTCTCCCTTGGGGGTCGGGCCCATCTTGTTTAGTATCTTTATTGATGACCTAGATGAGGGCTTTGAGTGCACCCTCCGTAAGTTTGCAGGTGACACCAAGCTGGGAGATGGTGTCGATCTGCCTGAGGGTAGTGGGGCCCTTCAGAGGATCTGGATAAGCTGGATTGCTGGGCTGAGGTGAATGGGAAGAGGTTCAACGAGGCCAAGCGCCGGGTCCTGGACTTTGGCCACAACAAGCCTTGCATTAGAAAGCAGGAGCAGGGAGGTGATCGTCCCCCTGTACTCAGCACTGGTGAGGCCGCACCTCAAGCACTGTGTTCTGTTTTGGGCCCCTCACTACAAGAAAGATGTTGAGGCCCTGGAACGTGTCCAGAGAAGGGCAGTGAAATGGTGAGGGATCTGGAGCACAGTTCTTACGAGGGGCAGCAGAGGGAGCTGGGATTGTTCAGTGTGGAGAAGAGGAGGCTCAGGGGAGACCTCACTGCACTCCGTAACTTCCTGAAGAGTAGTTGCGATGAGGAGGGGTTTGGCCTCTTCTCCCAGGCAACAAACAGGACCTGGGGAAGTGGCTGCAAGTTGTAGCAGAGGAGGTTTAGATTAGACACAAGGAACGGCTTTTTTTCTGAGAGTGGTCAGGCAGTGGAATGACTGCCAGGGAGGTGGTGGAGTCGCCGTCCCTGGCAGTGTTCAAGAGGCGCCTGGATGAGGAGCAGCGAGATCTGGTTCAGTGCTTGTGGTAGCAGTGGTGATGGGAGGACGGTTGGACTGGATGATCTTGTAGGTCCTTCCAACCTTGTGATTCCATGACTCTACAATAAATGAGCTGCTGGCCTCACCTGCGGCGGTTTGCTTTGGCAGCCCAGTGCCAGGCAGCCCAGGCCTTTCCATGGCCCTGCTGACATCCTCCGCAACGAGGAGAGTTGGAGAAAGGCACCCCGAGACCGTGATGTGCCACCACCTCCCTCACACCGCAGAGAGGACCAGCAGAGCCGTGAGGTAACGTTAGCCAAGGACTTGCACCGGTGAGGGAGGCGGGCTGGGGAGGGATGGCGGTGTGATGAGGGTGGCAGACAGGGTCACGTTTCTCTGCTGTGCTGTGAGTGGGGGCAGATGATGAGGGCTGCTGTTGTGGACACGCCACATGCAGGGTGCCAGCCTTGTGTCCGTGCAAGGATCCATGCGTTGGGACGTATCACAGGGAGAAGTTCTTGTGAGGCATCTCTCTCTGAGGTGCTCTCTCTTGGGTGGATGCTGAGTTGCCTTTCCATCTTTGGGCCCAGCTGGAGAGCAGGGCCACGTGGAGAGGCCAGTGTGCGTTGCAGACTTTGGCTTTCCTGTGCCAGTTTTCAGTTTCCCAGTCTGACCTGTGCTTTCCCAGGCAGTAGAGCGTTTTTGTAGTTTCTTTGTTCTAGAGAATCTCTCCAGGTGTCTGAGTTTCTCCTGTGTACAGCTCAGGGATGCTCCTCAAGGCTGTGCTGTGTTCCCAGGTTGGTGGCTCCTGGGCCAGCAGAGCTGTTTGTTCTCTGTATTTCTTTCCGGTTCTAACCTGGAATCCCGTTTCTGGCAGCTTCTGTCACTAAGGGAAAAGCCTTGCTCAAGCTCATGGCCAGCAAACACGTGGTGCACGCTGGCTGGTGAGCAGGCACATCCAGCCCAGGCCTGGCAAGCTGCCTGTGCAGCGGTTTGGGGCCAGGAACAAAAGCCTGTGGTGTCTCTGGCCACGAGCTTCCCCTGTGCGGAAACTGAGCGCCTGGTGAGCGCCGTCAGCTCCTGGCCGAGGCAGCGCTGGTTGGACTGGAAGGTTTCTGTGCCTGGGAACAGTGTTTCATAGCGGTGATAAGGGCAGCTGTGCTGCTGCCTGAGGCTTGCTGCCTGCAGGACATGAGATAAGAGAGAAACGCATAGAAAGTGAGGGAATGCCTGAAAGGCTGCGTGGGACGTAGCCTGTGCCTGAGTGAATTTTCCAGGCAGGGCTCACTTCTGCCTTAACCCCTTCAGCCTTTGCTGCTTTTTCTGTGTGGAAGCTTTGTTCTCTGCCAGCTCTGCAGGACACTTTTGCACCACTGGGGCACTCGCAGAGGTTTGTGCTGTCCCTGCTGCAGGGCACACACGGCCGGGCAGCTGATGGTGCTGTTCATCAGGAGATGCTGTGCTGCTCTCCGACGGACAGCAAAGCTTTCAAATTCCAGTGACAGTCACTTCTGCTTTTCCTGCTGATGTTCTGCAGGGGTTTGTGTGGTTGTCTGCATGCAGGCAGATGTCAGGATACCTTGCAGAGTCACCTGTTTGCTAAGCTCCGCAAAATGCGGTCCTGGACTTTTACACCACGAATTGTGTAACTGCTGCATCTTAGATCTTTGCTGCACAAGGAGTAAATACTGCAAATAGGTGGCACTGTCCCCACGTCCCTGGCAGCTCCTCATCCTCCTCCTGTCTGTGGATGCCTCGGTGGTGAGGAGGAGGACGTGGGTCTGGTAGGTAACAGCAGGCAGGGAGCTGCTGTAGCTGCTGGTGCTCCCCTCGCAAGGTGACGTGCTGCCACAGTGGCCACCGAGGCTGGGGATGCATTTGTATTGTCTGTGCTGCTGTATTCTTTTCCCAGATCGCAAAGAGCTAATTGATCCGCCCAGTTAGTTAATTGATTTATAGCTGTTGGAGGCTGCAATTAACCGACCAGCTGGAAAGCTGCGTGTTATCTGCCCTGTGGGAGCAGCGCTGGGCAGCAGCTGGCTCCAATGGGCCACGAGCTGCCCTGACAGTGTTAGCGCTGCTCAGGTGGCAACTTTTAAGGTTTGAGCCTGCTCCAGACTTGGAATTTTCCTTTTCATGTCCTCCTTTGCTAGTGTTTGGCACCGGGGAGCTCAAGCTTGGTCTCCCTGCTCTCCCTTATCTCCCTCCCACGTTACCACAAGGTCACAAACTCTGCTGTACTCTGTGGAGCACGGAGGGAGTTTTGCACTGCAGGACAGACCAGTTTGGACCAGCTTGCTATCGCTGCCGGTTGCCAACCACCATCCGTACCCACGTCGGCTTTCAGGCGTGAAAGAAAGCAGATGTTCATTAAGCAGCAGGAAAGTGAGAGGTCTCGTTAGGCGGCTGGGCGAGACGCCTGCCCCGAGCACCCGCACGTCTGGCTGTCGGAGCTGAGGCAACGGGAACGCGGCTCCGATGGAAGCGCGGGCAGAGAGGAGGCGCCGTGTGCGTGGCTGCACCAGCAGGGGGCGCTGGGCCGGCAGCAGCGCCGCGGGCAAAGCTTCCGAGCAGCCCGGCGCTGAGCCGATGGGGTTTGCGGTGCCGCGAGCGGGAGATGGAGCCGGCTGCGGTGTTCGAAGGTGAGCCTACCCGGACGGCTGTGGCAGCCCGTCGTCCCCGGCAGCTGTTGGCCAGCCCAGCAGCGCTGAACTGCAGCTTCCCGGCTGTCCCGGCGCGGCTGAGCCAGCCCTGCCCGAGGAGCGGAGCTCTCTGTGCTCAGCTTCTGCCGTCTGCGTAGCTGGGGGTGAGGGCAGCATCCCTCGGTGCTGAGCGCTGTCCTGCCGGGGCCACCGCCGCCACCAGACACTCCTCTCAGCCTTCCCTCTGGGCTCCTCAGGCTGTGCCGGAGCGGCCGCGCTGCTGGGCATGCTGCTCCCCAAAATGCCCCTGGCACAAAGCTGGGAGCATCGTGGGAGAGCGTGGGCAGCCAAGGATTGAGGCAGAGGCCCGGCCTGGGGTGTGGGCTCTGTGCCCAGGAGGTGTGCTTGCTCTCTGCCTGAGCCACCGTCCCTGCGGGAGCCTCCAGAGGCGGGAATGAGGCAGCAGTGAGGGCTGTTGTGGGGCTGATGGAGCGACTGGCACGGCGCAGTGTTTGCAGGCTCTGCATTAAGCTGCGCCTTAAACAAGGGTTGGTTAAAAAAAAAAGAGTGACTGGGGAGAAGAAATTGTCTGCTTCTGTTTATTGGAGACCAGTTGGAGCAGAGGAGCCATTTTGGGTGTGTGCAGCCCTTAGGAGATGGGGGGGGGCTGCAGTCGTGCTCCGAAGTGACCAGCGGGAAGGCAGTGATTGCAGCACACTTCCCTGACCCCTATCAGCTGCACTCAGACAATGTTCTAAACGTGCTCTGAGCAAGCTGTTACAGTCTGTACCTCATCAGTGTCCCAGGGGAGGTGAGTTAGGTTGGGTGAGGCTGTACAACCTGTCCTGCTGGCACAGCGGTCACAGGTCTGGATCCGGGGGTTGTGTGCTGGGCAGGTCTCAGGCCGGCTGAGAGGAACCCCAGAAGATGTCCTCAGCATCCTGACTGGATCCCCTTTTCTCACATGCCTTCCTGTGATAAGCAAGAAAGTACTGAGTCACAAGTTATGCAAATTAGGAAATAAACATGGGTATGGAAAAGGTATGATTTGCCAAGGAAAATGGAAGAGAATCTTTGATTGATTCCTTAAGACCTTGGTTTTGTGACGTGCTTTTGTGCTTTCTGTGTCTTTGCTGTAGGTGTTATTCTCCCTTTTCCTTCACTGATTCCAGGCACAGCTGAGGCTCTTGACAGGAGTGCAAGTCTGTGTGTTGTTAAGCCTAGATAGGGCGGGTGGGGTGAGAGAGGCATAGCCATGGCTTATCCAGCCTGCCCAACTCGGGGCAGCTTTCTAAGTTTCGTGCATCAAGACCCCTCATTTTCTGCAGCTTCCGCCGCACGTCCCCTGCCGACTGTCAATACACAATGATGTGAGTTGCTGGATACCTGTTTCTGATCCTGGATCTAAGGATGTGTGTTTCCTCGTGGTACCTCTAAGCCTATCCAGAAACTCCGGAGGAGTCTCTCTTGCTCCTTGCTCTATAGCGTACAGGGCGGACCAACTGACAGTCCTGGGGGTGGCTCTCCATTCCTTTTACTGCCCGCTCTCGGTTTGCTCTTAGGCCGTCTCGCTCAGGTGCCCTGTCCAGATCCGTGCCCCATCTGGTCCTGCTTCCCTTTGGGGAGCTCAGAAAGCACTTTGCTTCACGAATTAGAAAGCAGCAACAGGGGAACCTGGGGGAGCTCCGGGGAGGGAAGAATCCTCTTCTTCCTCCGAATATTCTGTCCGTTCAATACCAAGACCTCTTACCCCTGGAGCCTGACAGTGACCAAACAATTCATCAGGGGTTCTAGTTTTTGTTAGTCTGATGCACTGCTGCCCTGTGCTACGTGCTGAGCAGCGACGCTTCATTTTCCTGTTGCCTGTTGTTCGTTGCTCTTTTTCTAATGCTAACACTGAAGGGTCTTGCAGGGCCCCCATCCCACATCCTTTTTGCCATTCTGGGAGGTTTCGGAGGGTAAAGAACATGTCTGCATATGCGACCTCATCCCATTTGCCTTCCCTTCTTAGAAACAGCATTAGTTGCAAAATAGTATTGTAGTTTAAGGTCCCATTTAGGGGCCACTTTTCCCCATCTTCTGACTTGTATAGCATCCACCACTGGTTGCAGTATTTTATCATGGTTTTCTTATTCAAAGTGCCCCCTGGCCCTCCTGCAACATCCTTCCAAGGTGCCAATATACACCCGAGAGGTGTCTTTTTAGGTATTTCTTTCCCTTGTGACCTCCCATAGCGCTGTTCTGTTGTTTGATTAGTTTATTAATGTTTCCACAAATCGCTCCTTCTATCCTAATGTTTCCCCTAAACAATCCCCAGAACTCGTTCCCCCACTCCTGTCCACACTCTGGGCACGAGTAACACCATTACCCTCGATTTATGTCTTTAGTATAGCATAAACTGGACAGCATACATTTGTTCTGTGAAATATACATCTTTCTTCCTGTCCCTCCCCGTAATTTATGACATATAAGTTCCATATTCATCCCACTCCAACAAGTTCATTTACATTTACACTAAAACCATTCAGATCCGCTTTTTGCCAGTTTATCAAACATAATTCATACAGGGAGTTGTACAGACAATTAACAGCTCCTGCTTCATCCGCCTGCAGCCGTTTCCCTGGTGGGAGGACAGGACCAGGGCTCCGCTGTCCCTCCGTAGCTCAGCTACATCTCAGTCACAGCACGTTCACTCCGACACTGAGGTTTGCCGGCTCAGGTGCCGTCTCAGTTTGGATGTTCAGGAGGATATCCCAGATGTGTCGGTAGCCATTGTTCGAACACACAGCGCTGGATGTTTGCAGCAGATAGTAACAACAGTGCAGATCATCAATGCAGTTCCTGGCCGTGGCTCAGTGATGTAGGTTACCATTGGGCAGCTGTATCTGTATCAGCTGTATCAGCACTGTACCTCGCTAACCTGGTCTGGGACGTAAACCCACAATCCCTGCAATTAACGTGAGTTCCAGATTTCTACGAACCCATGACTCCTAGTGCCCAACGCCAGCCTGGCTTACAAGTGCCAGCCAGACGTGGGGCTCAAACCCACCATCCCTAGAATCAGATACAGTGCTGCAAAATGCCTGTCCCATGTAATCTTCCCGTCCTGTACCTCTGGACCAGTCCACCCTCAGGGTAAACCCTCCTGCTGGGGCGTCCCCCTCCATCTCACAGAGTCCCCTGCTCCTGCGTACGCCTAACAGAGCCTTCCTTTAAACGTACCTGCCCCGCTTCCAGACGGTCCTTGTCTGTCCTGCAGTGATCAGAGAAGCAGGGAGAGTCCCTCCAAGAATTCTCAGGGCGCGACAAAGGCGTCCCCCTCCTCAACCACTCCTGCAGCTGAACAGAGCTGGTCTCCTCTGGGGTGCCAAACTGATTTGTGGAATCAAACTCTCTAACCCACATGGGGTTATAAGAGCAGATACGCCTTTATTCCAGCGCTGTGCCACACACTGGGTTCAAGGGGGAGCGCTCCTCCTAGCTTGCACACCAGAGAGTGGGATCTCGTACGTTTGTAAGCCAAGCCATACATGTTCAGCAGTATTTCCTGAGACCTATTGACATATGCATTACTTTTCTGGGAATTCATTTACATACTGTCCCTCCCCCCGGTGCATATGCAGTAACTTCCTCTGGTGGTCGTTGGATGAAGGTTCAATGTCCTCCTCCCCACCTGATGGTCGTTCCTGGATGAAGTCCATAGTATTCCTGGCCGTGTCCTTCCGACCTTTGTCCCAGTTTTGAGCTCTTCGCCCACCCTGTGTGCCTCTGCAGTTTCTTATCCTGTTTGTTCCTCTTTCCATTGTTATCTCATTGGACCCTTTCTGCTTTGAGAAGGCTTCCTTTTGGGTCTGTGCTTGGGCTAGCAAAAGTAAAACTAAGCAATTCCTTCTGAGTTAGCAAAAGTTAAACTAAGTGATGCTATGTGCAAATTCTTTTTGAGTTAGCAAAACCAAACGGTGTTATGGGCCCTTATATCCTGTATTTTTCAACCTATACCTCAGTGTTGCAGCTTGGCTTTGGCACCTTGCAGCAAATAAGCGGGCAGGAGGGGTACAAAGGTCGCTGGCTGGGGGGGGATTAACAGCCAGCTGCTGACAGCCGCTGCTTCCTGTTGGGCTGCATTCAGCAAACAGAGGTGGTGCGATCTGCCCTGTGTGTGGAGGAGGTTCCGTCCCCACTGCACTCGCTGGTGCTGGTCTCTGCCAGCAGGTGAGCCCCCTGCGAGGCCCCCTGGGACTGACATGCCAGGTAAAACCCCGATCTGGGGATAAAAGTGTTTATTTTCTTGCTACTGCACTCCTTGCTGTCCAGTAGCTCGGTGCCTGCTGCTCGGTGGGACAAGGGAAGGGTGTCTGTGCTGTGGCTCCTGGCAGGATGCTGAGGATGCCCAGCTGCTCCAAGAGCCCGCTGCCGCCAATTGGCAATGTCAGGGCGGAGCCAGCCCTGCTTGCCCTGCTGCTGTACTGTGCAATGAGCACTGAGCCCTGCGGCCGCTGGGGGGGGAGTCTGTGAAGTGCCCTGGTGCTGTGAGCCAACACAGCAGGAACAATAGTGGGATGGTGCTGCTGGGCGCTGTGACCTGTGCAGGGTGCACTGGGCAGTGGAAGCATCGCTGTGAGCAGGTGGAGATCTGGGATGGGTGGGGAGACCCGGCAGCAGACGTGTGCGGTGTGAGGGAACAGCACCAGCACTGCGGGGAGCCTCGTCGCCTCCAGGGCTGGGGGACAACAGGGCTGGGGCAGTTCTGCACTGCCTTCACTGCTGGCAGTACCGTGTTGTGCTTCAGGGGGTCCAAGTGCTTGGAGCTCAGTGGAGCAGGGACAGCTGTGGGTGGCACCACTGGGAAAGCTGACCCCAAAACTGACCCCAAACAGACGTCATGCCCATCCTGCAAGATGTACTTACCCACACCTCTTTCTGTACAGCCCAGTGAGGACTCGCTGAGGACCTCTGTGCAGGGATCAGGGCTGAAGCAACGCTTTGGCAAGATGTCCTCGAGGCAGCGGTGCAGGAGGGGGCCCTGGACCTTTCCCTGGGGGGTAGGTGGAGCTGAGGTTGTGGCTGGGAGCACAGGAGCTGTGTGGGACTCGGGAGTGGGGCAGCGAGGGTGGGCACCCACTGCTCCATTGCTTGGGATGCAGAGTAGCTTGGAGAGCATCTCTGTGGTGCAGGAGCGAGTTGGGAAGGCCGGGAATTGTCTGTGACTACAGGTGGGAGGGTTTTGGGCTCCCCATCCCTGCATGACATCCTCGTGGTAGAGGAGGGGGAGGCTGCAGCAGCGTGGAGTCTCTCATGCCGCTTTCCTCTCCCTGTGTCTCTGCAGCCCTATCCGCGTCAGGCTGGGCCGCTGCCTCCACGTGCTCGTAGCCCCCAGGATGACTGGTGCGATCCTCTGTGGGAGCAGCAGCACTGGAGAGCCAGGGGAAGAATGCATCTGGTAAGAGATGGGGTGTGGGCAGAGCTGTTGGGGTTCTCCTTCAAATTTGGGTTGTCCAAAGGGTGGGATTCCATTGGGAAGAGGAGAACTGGAAGGGGGAGCACAGAGCACAGGCAGTATCTCCCTGGAAGCCTGCAGGGTGCATTGCTGCTCCAAATGAGCTGCTGGCCTCACCTGCGGCGGTTTGCTTTGGCAGCCCGGTGCCAGGCAGCCCAGGCCTTTCCCTGGCCCTGCTGATATCCTCCAGAATGAGGAGAATTGGATACGGTCCTCCCAGAACCGTGATGTGCCACCACCTCCCTGGATGTACAGAGAGGACCAGCAGAGCCATAAAGTAATGTTTGTCATGGACTTACAGCCGGTGAGGGAGGCGGGCTGGGGAGGAATGGCGGTGGCCGTGACACTTGGGATGGGCTGCCCTCATGCCAGCTGGGCTGTCTCCTTACTTGCTCAGTGTGTAAACCACTGCTCTCCTCAGATACCACAGCTGCGTCACCGGGACTTCTTGGCCCAGCCTGAGTTCCTCAGCCAGGAGCAGCGTCCTGCTGGATTCCCATGGTGGGTGCCTGCAGTGAGGCTGGGGCAGTGACTGGAAAGGGGTTGTCTTATACATCCTGCTGCGGGTCTGGGCTGAGCACAGCTCGCGTGGCTTGGCTGAGGAGTGGTGGTCCCTTCTGGGGTCTCGGGTGGAGGGGGAGCTGTGCTGCATGTGCAAACAGGTCTTGGCTCAGCTGTGGCGCACAGCAATTGGCTGCGGGCAGCAGGCTGGTGCAGTGGGTTAAACAGTGCTCCAGGCAGCGTGGCGTTGAAGCTGACCCTGCTGAAGGTGGGAGGTTGCGCCAGAGATCCTCGCCAGCCTGAATTTCCCTTGGGGCTGCCTTTGCTCCTGCAGGGAGCAAGAAGCCTCCTGGGACAACTGCTTCCCTCGGCGCCACTATGGCCCACGCCGGAGACGCTACCGACTCCTTCGGCCCATCCAGCAGGAGACAGCAGACTGCAGCCGTTCTCCCCGCAGCTCCCAAGGTTGGTTCTGCTGCAGCGCTGGCTGCCACCCAGGACCCCTCTGTGGTGTGTGCAGCCAGCAGCGTCTGTATGGGGAGAGTTGACACTTTGCTTATTAAGTGCTGTTGTGTTTCCGCAGGCTACCATCCATCCTGCAAACCCTCTCGGTCCTGCTCCCCGGAGAGCCAGCCAGGGGTCAGAGAGCAGCTCGCTGCTCCCCAGTCACCTGCTGCCTGCAGAAACAGTCTGCAAAGCCAGCAGCAGGTGGGTGAGGTGGGTTTGTACCCCAAGTACACGGTGCTGACTCCAGTTTCACGGCCACGTGGATCCCTTGGTGCTGCCATGGCCTTGACCAGCAGGATTTCCCCCAGGGCCAGCTGGTGGCGAGCAGCGAGGCGCCGCGACAGCCCGGGCATGCAGAGAAGAGCCCAGAGAAGAGCCCGGGCACTGACCCCCAGGCAGCAGAGCAGGAGCCAGCAGCAGGAGCAAAGCCAGTACGTGTGCACCTCTTTCCCGAGTGCAGATGGAGAGACTTTCACCCCGGGAGCTGCCCAGCTCGGGGGATCCGTTCCACCTGTGTCACACCTCACTTCTCTCTCTCACTCTTCACTTTGGTGTCTCTTGGACAGAAGTGGGAGCAGCCTGATGTTTTCCTGACTTTTCTCTTGGGCTGCGCATGCCCCAGTTTCCTTTGGGTTTCAGCACTCTGCCTGTCCTGTCTCCCAGCTCATCCCTGCCTCATGCTATTGCGTGTCTGCAGGTTGAGCCCGAAGGAGGAGAGGGAGCTGCAGACAACGAGCAGCTCTGTGCCCTGGAGTTGGAGCCAGTCTCCTCGGAGACATCCAGCACCAGCGAGGAGGAAGGCTTGGAGCTGGTACGCGCTCATGCATCTGTCTCCTCTTTCTGCCTAAATGTCGTGCCACCAGGGAGGTGGGATTTTGCGGTCCCCTCCATGAACCTCATTCTTCCGTTTGCCTGGGCTGTATCCAAATGCCTCTGTGTGGACTCTGAAACGCAGCCGTAGTGCTTTGCACTGATAAAGCCACGCAGCCAAAGCGCCCCTGAGGCTAGTGGAAGTGCTGAGCTGTATCCGCACAGTCCATTATCTCTGCAGCCTGCTGAGGCTGTCAGTGCTGGCCCCATCTTGGAGGCACACGCTGAGCTCTGCCTGCCCTCTCAAGCATGGCAGCGTCTGCCACGTGTTGCTGGTGAAGCAGAGGTGGTGGCTGCCCAGGATGGGGTGGGTTTGAGCCTGTGGCTGCACTACTCTGTGCTGTTTCCTCCCGGGAGAAGAGTGCCTGAGGTTTCCCTTCCTGAAGGCAGCAGCATTAGCTTGCAGTGCTGGCTCCCACTGTTCTCACACAGCCTCTGTTTTCATCCCCTGGGCGCCTTCCCACCGCTTCTTTGCGGCCTTCACCAATCTGAACACTCGCAGATCCCGCTGGAAGTTACTGCAGAGCCCAGCAGCACACAGCCCAGCACAGCCAGCTCCAGTGTCTGCACTGAGGCAGCAGCACCAGCCAGGACCGGGCAGCCTCCTTGGGCTTGGACAGAGCTGGTACGTGCGCAGCCCTGCCCTGTGCACTGTGCCAGAATGGTGCCCGCATGTCTCTGGGAAGCACGTGCAGGAAGGCCCAGGAGCATTAATCTAGGCCAGGAGCCTTGGGGGGAGCTCCTCTGTGGCGTCCCCAGTCACAGGATTACATCCTGGGGGTAAAGATTTGCTTTATTTGGATGCGGAGCCCACAGCAGCCCTGGTGCTGGCTCTTCAGGAGAGGCTGATAAATGGGAGTCCGTGTGGAGAAAGGCCAAAAAAAGAACGTGGAGATTGAGAGCGTGCTGCAGCATGAGCAAGGCCAGGAGTCGAGCTGCACTGAAGCAAACCAGGGTGCTGCAGGGAGGCCGAATTGTGGCCTGGTGGGGAAGGGAAATCAGCCAGCGGGGCCCTCGGCTCTTGAAGGCAAGGCTCCTGGGCTGCAGTGGAAGTGGGAAGCAAGGGGCCGCCTCGTGCACGTGGGGGAAGGCGGCAGGGTCCCACAAGGTTCCCCCCAGGCTGACTGGTCCCCAGCCCGCAGTTCCAAGGTGCTGCCGGTCCCAACCCGTTCCCTTGCCCAGGCCTTCTCCCTGTCAGGTGTCCAACTGCACCTCCCTTCTTCCACCGCCCAGGCTGCAGGCTTCCAGGGCTTACCCCGCCCCCCGCGCTCCGCACATTCGCCCACCGGCATGGACCTGCGCTCCGCCGCCATCCTCACCAAGAAGGAGAGCATCGAGCAGGTGAGTCCTGGCACAGGCGAGGGCAAGCGGGACCGGCTGTGGGCAGGAGAGCCGTTGGGAGCTTCAGAACCCACAGGGTTCTCTCTTGGAAAGAGTCCCGCAGAGGGCCATAAAGATGGTGCAGGGCCTGGAGCATCTCTTATGAAGAAAGGCTGAGTGAACTGGGTCTGATCAGCCTCAAGAAAAGAAGACTGAGAGGGGACCTGATCCAGGTCTATAAATATTTAAGGTGTGGGGGGCAGAATGGTGAGGACAGACTCTTCAGTGGCAAGTGGAGACAGGACAAGGGGAAACGGCCGGAAACTGCAGCATAGGAAGTTCTGCACCAATGTGCGAAGGAACTTCTGTACAGTGAGGTGACGGAGCACTGGAACAGGCTGCCCAGGGAGGTGGTGGAGTCTCCTGCTCTGGAGATGTTCAAGACCTGCCTGGATGCCGACCTGTGCGACCTGCTGTAGGGAACTGCTTTGGCAAGGGGTTGGACTCGATGAGCTCTGGAGGTCCCTTCCAACCCCTACAATTCTGTGATTCTGTGGGGGAAAGGAGCAGAGCCGGGTGACGGCGAGCCGTGGGGCAGCTCAGCACAGCGCTGCGGGGAGGGGCTGCTGCCTCTGGGATGCTCTGAGGGAAGAAAGAACCACTTTGTGCCGCTTGCGGGGAGGTTCTGGGCTGCCCCGTGCTGAACCACGCCGCTCCCCGCAGGGCTACCACGACTTCTGCCTCCAATTTGCCCTGGTGTCCGCGATGCTGCTGCAGAAGGAGCCCTCCATGGAGGCACTGCTGATGAAGGCGCTGAGAGCCAACCTGAGCGAGCTCCGCAACCAACTCCTCAAGGAGCTGCAGGACTTCATCCAGCACTACGATGCCACGCACCCCAGCTGCTGAGCAGGGAGCTGTGGGGCTGTGCTGGCACAGCCTGCACTGGAACTGCAGGGATGTGCTGCCGTGGGCCCTCTTGGGGGGTTGGGTGTTGGCTGGAGGGGGCTGAGTTTGGAGGGAGGTTGGGGCTGATGTTGTAGGCAGTAACTGGGGTGTGTGGGCAAGATAGGATTCATACGTAGGCCTATATTTTAGAGACAGGAGATGGTTTTATTGGAGGGAGGGGGGAGCTCTCTTTATTCTGTTCTTGTTTTTAATGGACGTTCTCTTACAATTTGTGGTTTGTTCTTGTCTTCATAAATAAAAAGGAGTTATTTTTGCACTGTTATTGCTCCGTTCCTGTTCTGCTGGGGCAGTGGGCACAGGGAGGGGTTCCACGGTGACACCCCAGCCCAGTCCTTCCCTGGGGCCCCTCAGCTGCCCTCAAAAATGGTTCTCCAGCACCACAGTTAATGCTGCTGCAAACCCAGGCTGGAGAGAAACAGGCCAGGTGTGGCTGGCTTTTCTGTATTCAGGCCTTGGCTGAGCTTTGTTGGAGCATTGTCCATCATGGTGGCAGAGCTGCCCCACTGGTCTCCTCCCTGCAGTGGCAGGGGACACAGCCCCATGCGGGGCAGCATCAGCTCTGGTCCTCCAAGCTATCTCTGTAAGTGAGGGATCCTCACCTGGCATCTGGATCTGACCCTGGTGGCCAGATCTCTCCTGGCCAGTCTGGGCAGGAGTCCCTGCAGCAGGTGCCATGCAGGTGTCTGCCCGTGTCCTAAGTCCTTGGCTGCCCTCCCAGAGCACAGCTGCTCTCTGGGGCCTTGGGTTTACCTGAGACAGCAGTCAGACCATACCCCAGTGCGGGCTGCTGGTTCTCTGCTCTCTGCTCGCTTTACCTGTTCCTAATTGAGGGAGAGGCCAGCAGGCATTGCAGGCCGTGCTTTGCCAGCAGCTGCTCGTCAAAGATCCCAGCAGCTTCTCCCTCCCCCCCACCACCTCCGCCTTGGGCTGTGTCTAAAAAGTCTTTGCAATGCATTGAGACCACTGCAAGTGCTGGCAGGATGGCAGCGCCATACAAGGCACTCTCCCCCTCTCTCCCCCTCCGCCCGTGCATTTGGCCCCCAGCCGCTGCCCCTCTGCTTCAATACCACGCAAAGTGCCACCTTCCCCACAGCCTCTGCAGCGCCTGGGGCCCCCTGCTTACCGAGCGTCCCTGCACTAGGACACGCTGCAGTGCTTGCTGCTGCCACGCAGCTTCGCCATCCTGCGCCCTGCCCGCCCCAGGCGCTGGGGCTCCCTGCCCACAGAGCTCATCCCGGGCTTGGGGATGGGTTTCCCAAAGAAGAAACCCTCCTCTTCCGAGTCAGAGTCTGAGGATGAAGAGCAGGTGGGACACCAGGAATCGTCCTCTTCCATGATATCCTGTGGGTCAATGTCCTCCAGATGTAGGCCGGGTTGGGCAGGGGGCTGACCCACTTGGAAGTGTGGGTTTCCATCCCCTGGCAGTATTCGGCATTCAGGACCTCCCAGAAGCCTGCAGTGACCTTCTGTGCAGGGCTGAACGTTGGAGGGGTGGCTGGTTGATGCTCCCAGCATCCCTGTGCACACAGAATCCTTGCTCCTCTCCACAGCTGCTCCGTGGTCCTCTGGGCTCCTGAACGCAGGATGTGTAGAGGCCTGATCTGGTAGCACCTCTGGAAGAAAAAAAGCAATGAAGGGTGTGGGAGAAGAAGGCTGAGCCTGCCTTGCTGCAGTTGCCTGTGCAGCAGGGGTTGTCCCAGGATGCAAAACAGGGTTGTCCCAACCAAACCTCAGATGTGGGATGTGGGCTGGGAGCCCACAGCTGCTGCTACAGCCCTGAGTTGGGCTGCACACACGTGCTGTACCCCCGGTGAAGTACCCAGAGCCTGGATTTGCTTCCATTTCCCTCCCAATCCCTTGCAAGTGGAGCACTCAGGTCCCCTACCAGCCCCTTCCACCCGCTGTCTGCAGCCCCCAGCTGCCGCGGTGCTCCCAGCCCTGGTGGCGTGGCTGGCTCTGGAGACGGGCGTCGAGTCAGGGGACGGTGCCGAGACAAAGGCCGAGTCAGAGGAATCGGAGGTGGTGGAGGCAGCAGAGGACGCATCCCGGCCCAGACTGCAGCTCTCGGAGCAGAATAGCCGCCCGCAGCGGGCGGTGAGGGGCTGCCCACGCAGCGGCTTTCGGCAGAGACTGCAGCAGAAGCAGGCGGCGCAGGCGTGCCAGTGCAGACCCTGGTGTGTGGCCTCTTCGCTGTCGACACCTACGAGGGGATCACAGGTTAAGGGGGGGCCTCCCACAGCCCACCTGTCCCCCTGGCAGCACGGCCGTACCGATGGGCTCCCCGCAGGCCTGGCACGGCTCGGCAAAGAGGCTGTCGAAGCAGCTGCGGCAGCAGGGCTGGCCGCTCCGCATCACGTAGCGCTGCCCGCACAGTGGTGTGTCGCACTCCAGGCAGCAGAAATGCTCCGGGTGCCAGCGCCGGCCCTCAGCCTCGATGCACTCTTCCAAGAAGATCAGCTGGAAGGGAACAAACAAACCATCCCATAAGCATCCAGCCACAGAATACACCACCCAGAACATGCTTTTCTGTGCTTTGGAGCAGGCATGGGGATCCCTGGGGTGCAGGAAGGGAGCTCCTCTGGCTCGTCCTGCTGCGTTTGCAGCTGCCAGCAGAGCACAGGAGCACCTAATGGCAGCACAACGGAGCCCAAAGCACCTCATCGCCCAGTGCCCACCTGGTCGCAGGAGGCACAGCGAGGCCGAAAGAGCTCGGCGTGGTGCCGACCGCAGTAGATCCTTCCATCCTGCTGGAAGTAGATGAGGTCCACCAGGGGCTGGTGGCAGACGTGGCAGCAGAAGCAGGGCGGGTGCCAGAGCTGCTCTCCCAGCCGCGACGCCGCAATCCCGGGGTCTCCTTTGCTCAGCCTCCTGCCGCACTGCAAAGCACGGGGTCGCGGTGAGGCTGCGTTTCGGGGGCGGCTCCGCGCTGTCCGTCGGGGAGCGGCCTTACCTTCCTGCACGGACAGCCGTGGCGGGAGCCCGGCACCGGCACCGCCACCCCCTGGCCCAGCGCGTCCCGTCGGCGGCGGGCGCTGAACGCCCTGAGCTGCTTCCTCTCCTCCTCCTCGAGGTCGGGGCAGTACCGCTCCTGCGCGGGAGGTGGAGGTGAAGGACCCGCGGCAGCGGAGCGGGGGGAGGGCGGCATCGAGCAAACGCGTGCGTTTCTTACATCGCAGTCTTGAGGCGGCAGCTGCTGCAGGAGGGCTCTGACACGGAGCAGGCTCCGGCCGGCAGGACGGGGTTGATCCGTGGGGCGGCTCTCGAAGCAGGCGGGGACCTTGGGGAAACACAGACGGGTGACCGAGGGGATGAAGCGGCGTCGCTTCAGCTAAAGGCGCGTCTGCCCCTCGGGGTCGGAGCTGCTCACCTCGGGAGCCGCGGGCTCTGCGGGGGGCTCCGGGTATTCTTCCAGGGCACAGCCGGAGTCGCTGTCGGAAGAGGCCGGGGGGAGCGCAGTGGCGGTGCCGCACGGGGGGGGTTCGTCTCGCTGCGGCCATGCGGGACTCGGCCGGGACATGAGCTGCGGAGAGAAGAGCGGAGCTGCGGGAGAACCTCGGCACGGCGCGGAGAAGTCTGTCCCCAGGAGGCGTCATCCTGCAGGGTCAGCGCGGCGGGGACATCGAGGCTCTTCGCTGAGTCTCTGCAGCGATCTCCGGGTTTACAAATAAGCCCTGCGGCGGGGGCTTTGCCTGCCGGACGTGGAGCGCTGGGAAAGGATGTCGGGAGGCTTGTGGGGAGGGGAGGTTGGACCGCGGGCTTTTGTGCTCACCCTGGGGCAGCTCCGGGAGAGCCGCACTTTGATGTTTGCTCATCCACAGTGGGAGATGTCCCGCAGCTGCCGCCAGCCCTTTCCCAGCACGGCTGAGCCCGGGGTTAGTGGCCTGTCCCTGAGCGGAGCAGTGGGAGGAGACCGAGGTCTCGCCCAATTCGGTGGAAAATAATTTATTCCCCCCGGGCTGCTATTGTTCTGCCCCGAGCCGCTGTTCCTGCTCGCCCGGCGTGCCTGGCTCAGGGCTCTGCGGTGCGAACCCGTCCCGTCCCTTCCCCACGCAGCGTTTGTCACCGCTCGCTTCCTTCCTGCCTCGGCTTTTCAAAACAAAGCGATGCGGCGGCTCCTGGGGCTCCCCGCACAGCAGCCCAGGGCTTTCCCTGTGGGAACCTCTGCACTGTGCTGGCACCGCCCAAGAGCTGCCCGAGGGCTGACACCCCCCGCAAAATGGCTCCCCAGGAAAGGGCGGAGAGCTGTGGGCACGGAGGCCGGTAACCTCAGCGCTCGGAGGCTCCAGGCCGTTCCGCAGCTCTGCCCCAGCAGCAGAGCATCCCGCGGCTCAGGGCACCAGGATGTACGTGCACGGCTCTGAGCTCAGGATTCCCAGCCGTGCATCGGGGTCAATGATTAATGCGACAGATGGGCAGTCAATGGGATAAAGCAGAAGGGCGGCTTACTCCCTGGGCTCTGCCCGTCCTTGCCAGCGTTCAGGCAGGCCGGCTGCATGCTGAGAACGGCTACAGATTGCTGCTTGGAGGAACACGCCTGACACAGTTCTGTGCATTCACAGACCACAGAGGTGCCAGCTTGATGAAGGACCACCAGTGGTGTTGGATCAGCAAACGGCTGCAGCTCCACAGCTGGGATGGAGCTGCTGTGACCCTGGGGTGCTGAATTGAAACACCCGTGGGTGTGGGGTGCCAACCCTGCTGCTGCCTTCAATCCCTGTGGGTAATGCATCCCTCCCATGGGACATAGATGGTATTCCCAAGCTTTGCTCTGTTTGCTAAGATCCCAAACTGCACGGCTGATCTGCTGTTGTCGGATCCCCAGGGTGCCCCACGGACGCAGCAAACTGGGCCCTACCCATGCAAGGCTGGCCGGCAGGAGCCCGCTGGGGTAAGGCTGGGGACAGGGCTGTGAATCAATGGGGCCGTGCAAGAGAGCCCAGCCCATCCCAGTTTGATGTGATTACGATGGCTGGCAGCCGTCTGGGCTGCAGACAGGTCCCTGTAATTAGCTGCAGACTGTGACAGCCATACGCGCCTCCCATGCTAAGAAGCTGGGCAGCCCCAACAGGTCCGTCTCCTCTGCTCCCATCCCCTCTGCCCTCCTCTCTGCCTCCAGGCGGTCCCACATCACCCTTCCCTGCGGAGGGATGCGGGATGCTCTCAGCACAGAGCTGGGAAGCTGCTTCTCACACGAAGCTGCTGTCCCTCCAGAAGGAACCGAGTGCCACCACATGGAGTGCCCTTGGGCTTTTGGAGCCCCTCAACCCGGGGCTTTCTCCAAATTGCCACCGTTCAGCCCTGCTCCAAAGGACGGCTGATGTCCCTGCCATTCAGCCCTGCCTGTTCGGAGCTTTTTGCTGTTCATGGGGCTGCAAATAGCCATCCCAGCAACTACTGGCAACGCCTGCCCCAGTGACCCCACAAGAGGCCCCTGCCTTCGAGAAGGGATCACAGCTCCCTGAAATACACAAGAATTTTAATCCCCTTCAGTTCCCTGGGATCAGCCCGTCTCCATCCTGTTGTGGGAGCGCATGGGGCTCCTGAACCTCTCCCTGAGGAGATCACACCATTAACACAGTGCAGCTGATCTGTGCCTGCTGCAGCTGTTGGGATCCTGAGGCTGCGTCCCCACGGCGGCAGCCCCACTTCCAGGCACTTCCACCCCATTTTCCCAGAGCACCAAACAGCTCCACGGCCCCAAGGAAACACAAAGCTGGCCATTGCCAAAAGGACCAGATTCCCCTTCCAACACCCCAAACACCGGCAGCTCCCAGGGGCTCTGTATGCACACCTCACCCACGGGATAACCTGTTTGTGCTTCAGCTCCCGTCAACACAGCTGCAGCGAATGTACATGGAAATAAAGATGCAGAGCCATAAAGATGCATCTCTCCGGGGGTGAGATAAGCTGACGTTTGGCAGGGTGAGCCGGAGCAGCTCGTCCTGCAGCACGGCGGGGCCGAGCTGGCAGAGCAGCCCGATGCTCGGCGTCACAGCACAGAAACCTCCAGGGCCATCGGAGCCCCGCAGAGCTGCAGGTTGGGGGGGGCTCAGCATACCATTCTGCCACCCAAGGGAGCGGAGGGAACGGCGAGGCACGGCGGCTTGTTTGCCGGCAGGGGGACAGGCCGGTGCCATAACGGGGCATTGCGGAGCAGTACCGACCCATTACCCCGCCGTAACGCGGTGCCGAGCGCAGCCCCAGCACCGCTCCGCGCCGTCACGGCCGACCCCGCACCGCCCCGTTCGCAGCGCGCGGAGGAGGAACCCCGCGGCACAACGGCCATCCGGAGCCGCGTCTCCCGGGGCCGCCGTCCGCCCCGCACCTGCAGCCGGAGAGTGGGCGGGGGGTTCCCGAAGGACGTCGCCGTCCGAGGACGCTTTTCCCGAAGACAAAGGCCCCTGGAGCCGCCCTCCCACCGCCGATTCCTCCCCGCAAAGAACCGACCGACCTCCCTCTCCCTCGCTTTCCACCCTTCCTTTTCCCCCGCAACAATTCCCGGACGTGGAAACCATCCGCTTCCCCCCGTTGATGAGCTCCCGCCCAGCCCCGCGGGACCCCCCCTACCTGCCCGGTGCCGTCCCGTCCCGTCGGGTCGGAGCAATGAGCCGAGCGGACTTCGCAAAACGAAAGGAAAACATCCAATATCCAAACGCAGCCGGGGCAGCGTTCCCTTTGCTTTGTTGTTGTTATTTGTGTTTTTTTTCCCCTCCTTTCTTTCCTTTTTCTTTTTTTCTTTTCTTTTTTTTGTTGTTTCGATCTGCCTGCCCAGGAAACTGGAGCCGTGTCAGCCGGGGTCCCAATTAGAGGCTCGTTAGCCTAAACCCACAGCGGCAGCCAATGGCAGGGAGCGGGGAGGGGACGGGCAGGGGCTGGCGGAGGGTTAACCCTGCAGGGAACGCGCTCCCATCGCATCGCGTTCTCTTGCCACCTCTCATTTTCCGAGCATCCACGCCCCGCTTCGCCCCAGGTCGGCGTTTGGATGGCTTTTATGATCCGCCGCGATGTATTTTTCCTCCCTACATCAGAAAGAGCTGAAGCTTCATGAAAAGAGAGGAGGTGTCATTACGCCCCAGCGGAGAGGTGGGGAACCTCCGCGGGGATCTCACCGGGCGCTCAGCCGGAGGGCAGCCGGGATGTCCTACTTTCCTCTCAAAACCACTGAGTGCGGCTTCGGCGATGACATCGGGGCAGGAATCGGAGTACGAGCTGGGCTGGGGCAGCGCTCCGGTTCCTGCAGCGCCCTGTCGTGTTTTATATCCCCGATTTTTGAGATTTCTCAAAAAATCCCCCGGGCTGGGGAAGGAGGAGCGTGCGTGTGGGGTTACAGGGGTCCCCCACCCACACCCCCCGACACCCACCGTGCGGCCGCACAGTGGCGACTCCCAGGGACCCCGCAGGGCCTAGCCCCGCTCCGGGGGCCCTCAGTGCCACAGCTCCGCTCCGCTCGGTCGCTGGCGAGGACTTTGCTCCCCAGGGCCGCGCAACCTTCAGCACGGCTGCACGGGGAGGGGGGGGGGGGGGGGGGGATGAGTAAAGTCCACATAAGGAGACGGCGGGCCGCCAGGCTGGGGGTCGCGCAGGAGGCAGCGGCTGGAGTCGCTGTTCTGGGGGCACCGCAGGGCCCCCCGAGCGCCGGCTGCGCGTGCTGGGAGGGCAGCGACTTCTCCAGCCCCACCGACACGTCCACGCAGCTCCTGGCCCCTCTGAGCCCCCCCCATCCCCGCGGGGGGGGGCGGGGGGGGGCCCGCCAGGGATCGGGGCTTTGGTGGGGGAGCCCTTTTTTGCTGTTGACCCCCTCCATAGCGCCCCCCGCTCCCCACCGTACCCCGGCTCTCTCGGCCCCGCCTCTCCACGTGACCCCGCCCTTCACGTGACCCCGCCCCTCCCTCCAGCCCCGCCCACACAGTCTTGGCGCCGCGAACCTCTCGCGCCCCCTGGCGGCCGCGTGCCCGCCCGCCCGGGGTCCTCCCAGCGCGACGCTCTAGGCGGCGGCCGGCGGACTCGCTGCTCCCGTCGGGCCCCGGCCCGGGCTGGGGGACGCGGCGCTGGCGGGTCCCGGTCCCCGACCCGGAGCTCGGAGCCCGCGGGCCGGGCAGGGGCCGGGCCCGGGTCCGGCGCGTAGCTCTGGGCCCGGGCCTCAGCTCCCGGACGGCGGAGCCGGGCAGCGCCTCAGGTACCGACCCACGGCCGGGCCTCGTCGCGCAGCGCTCCGCTCCGATGCCGCTGCCCGCCGTGCTGCGTCCCCTCCCCTCCCGCGGCGTCCCCTCGCCCCCCCGGCAGGTCCCCGTGTCCTCCCTCTCCATTAAACCCCTTTGTGTCCCCCCTCAATAACCGCTTCGTGCCCCCCGCTGCACCCCTCCCCCGACCCCTTAGCCCTCCCCGAGTTCCCACTTTGTCCTCCGTTTCCCCTCTGCCCCGTTGCCCCCCCCCTTCCGTTCCCCCCATCCCCATGCCGGGTTCCGGTGCTTGCTGTGTTTCTGTGGGGCCCTACGGGGCTTGGAGGGGGGGGGGGCTGAGCGAAGGGCTGAGCCTGGTGCCCCCACAGCCCCCCTTCAAGGTTCTCCCTCTGCTTTTTCTCCTCGCCTTCATGCTGGCTGCAGTGTGTTTTCAGGATAGGTGGTGGCTCTCCATCCCAGAGCCCTCGCAGGGCAGAGGGAGCACTGGAGAGAGAGGGGAACGAAGAACGAGGGCAAGGATAACGTGTTTTCTGTGGGGTTTTTGTTTCCGTGAGGGAACTGATGGGATGGCAGCCCCCAGAAACCAGCCTGAGGAGTCGGCAGCAGATCGGCGATCGGTGCTGAAGGTCGGTGAGGAATAAAACCACGCAGTGCCGGGATGCAGAGCGGCGGAGATGTGCTGGGTGACAGCAGCTGACAGCTCCAGCCTGCCCCACGCCAAGCCTTCCCCCACTAGAGGACTTTGCGAGATGTGGATTCAGCAGAGAGGTGTTGAAGGGCCGGAGCTCAGGCAGGGTGACGTGGAGCTGCAGGGAAGGTCGGTAGGTTGTGGCTTGATGTGAGAACCAAACAGGGGAGCCTCTGCAGCTGCGCAGAGATGTGGCCCCAGGAGTCACTGTTTGACTCAGAGGGACTGGTGAGGTGAATTCCGGCGTGGCAGAGCAGGAGATTTCCAACAGCCTTTTTGTTGTATGTGCTGCTGTGGTGCCAGGCTGGGTACCTGTCAGGCCTTGGATGCAGAGGCTGTCAGCTGTTCTTGCCAAAGCGTGACGTCTTCCCGTGTTCACCTGCTGCTGAACCCAGTGCTCCAGAGTGGGAGTGGGTCTGTTGGGATTGATTCAGAGTCGCCCTGATTTCTCACTACTGGGTGTGTAACTCCTGCGTGCTCGGTGCTCGCACTCACTGACTGTAAGCAGGTGGCTGAATTTTTGTGTTACTTGGCATCTGTTAGTTTTTGAAAGTCTGAAACAGATCGGTGGTTGTGTTCAGTTGCTGATAGGGCTGTGACTCTCAAGGACCTTCCATCAAATGAAGACACCTTCCCATCCCTGAGCAGCAGATGTTACATGTCCTGAGTCTTCACTGCTCTCTGCCCTTCCATCCGCTCCTGGATATGACCCCAAAGCTGAGAAATCAATATCTCTTAGTTTTAGGCTTTGTAGATGTGTTTTTTTCCAAAGCTATGTCTTTAAAAGCACTTGCTGGTCTCTGCCCTTTGGGATGCACGTGCTTCTATCTCCAGTGTGTGCTCTTTCATCTCAGTGCTGTACATTTGCTAGAAAATGGGAACAAATGGCAAAGAGGGACGATTTGCAGAGGCTTTACAAAGCGTGCGTCCAAACACCTGATGTCTGCTTGAAGTGTGCTGTGCATTTTAGGAGGGGAATTATGATCTATATTCATTGAGGAGCACAAAGTGTGCCTTCTTCCTTCCCGTGACGTGTGAGGAGACATTCCTAGCGCCATCCCTTCCCCACGTGTTTATTCTTCTTTGTTTTCTTACCTCTTGAACTGTAACTTTCTGGCCAGGTGGAAGATGGGGCCGTTTCCCTCGTGCTCTCGGTGGCTCTGACACCTGGTCACCGTGAAGTCCCAGAGCAGACAGAGGGGCAGTGGCAGTGGGATTTTCTCACCTTCAGAAAACCCAAACAACCAGTTGCCTAATGGTAAGAAAGCTGTTGTTTTTAATTAGGCTTACATTGCACAGAGTCCATTCACTGGGGAAGGCGTTGTGAGGCCAAAAACATCTGAGTTCCAAACATGCTGAGCTGCATGCAGGGCACCCAGGAGGGTATGGGCTGTAAATGCTGCACACTGGCAGGGACTGGGAGGAGCTGGTCTGAAAATTTGATTGCTCTCTGTTCTGTGTCCTTTCCCCAGGGATTACCTCTCCTGCTGGCATCATGGGGAGCTGCTGCAGTTGTCTGTGTGGAGACAACATCCCAGACAACCACCCCACCAAATTTAAGGTCAGTACTGGACTTTATCCCCATTATAGAATCTGTGGCAACATTCACTGCCAGCAAAGCCCAGCGTGGGTCAGGCTCTAGGCATGAAAGCAAAGAAGAGCTGCTCTTGCAGATAAGTCTTTCACTTGATAAGATTTGCAAATATGTTGCTGGGTTTTTTTGTTGTTTGTTTTGTTTTTAATTAAGTACCCTCTGCTGCAGATATTTCTGTATTTGCAGTAGAAATTTCCTCTATGCTGAGATTCAGCCTGAGCAAGGAAATGGAGAACTGGAGAGAAACCTTTTATTGCTCAGGGCTGTGTTCCAGTGTCTGTGCTGAGACACATCAGCTGAACTGCTGAGCACGAAGCCTCCAGGCCTGCCGGCTCTGCGCTTTCTGCCAGCAGTGAATTCTCAGCTGAGAAAAAGGCATCTCAGGAAACGAAGGGGAAATCCATGGGAATTACCAGATCTTTGTGGGAGGGCTTTTTTTTTCCCCCTTCCCAAACGCACTGAGCTTCCTGGTGCGAGCCGCGTGGCTTCTGCAGGTAACGAATGTGGACGATGAAGGAAACGAGCTGGGAGCTGGGCTGATGGAGCTGACGCAGACAGAGCTCATCTTGCACACTCACAAGAGAGATGCAGTCAGGTGGCCCTACCTCTGCCTGCGCCGCTACGGCTACGACTCCAACCTCTTCTCCTTCGAGAGCGGCCGTCGCTGCCACACAGGGCAGGGTGAGTGCTGGCTGCTTCCTGGGGGTTCTGCTCCCAGAAGTGAGCTGCTGCTTGTGGCTTCCCACATTTCTGCATCTGATGAACCAATGATTGTTCGTGCAGCCTCTGGTGCCCCCTGAACACCGTGTGCATGCACATGCAGTTGATAATCTCAATTAAAACGCTAATGAGAGTGCTGTTGTGGCTCAGAGCCTAGCGGTCTCATTTTGCTAGTGCCTGGGCACTTGGGAGGTTAATTGATGAGCCATGCTTGAGCTGAAGTTTCCAACAGATGGAACATATTTAATGTCAGAGTGCTGCTTACAGCCCAGCTCCAGGCTTGGTAGCAGGCGCTGAGCAGCCCACAGCTGTGTTTCATGGGCGGCTAGGAAGCGCCTGCTGCAGGACTAGAGCTTTGTTCAGCCTCCCTTAACTCTGGGAATGAATGAAAGGACATCAGCTGCGCCTTTTCCCAGACCCCTCTTCAGATTTGGTTATTCCTCAGAGCTTTCAAACGTACATCAGTAGCAGCAGTGGCTTAAACATGATTTGTTTTTGCAGCGCATTCTCTCTGCCTGGTTGGTGTTATTTCTGCTTCACACGTTCTATTCTGTGCCTGGCAGCACTTTGTAATGCAAAGGAAAAAGAGTTTTGTGTTGTACTGATTTTTATGCACGGGGATGCTGTGCACAGAAGAGGGAAGTGAGTCACCCAGGGGTCTGTGCCAAGTCGTCAGCAGCACTGGGAATGGTTTTACTACGGTGCCTGTTAGCTCCCCTCCCAGTCTGCCTCTCTTTTAGCTGAGCACTTTCTTGGTGTGTGCATCCCAGGAGCGGGAGGAGTTTGTTACCTCATTCTGTTGATGTGTTTGTAGACTCCTCCTCATCCACAGGGACTCTTCACGACTGTGTCTGTGTGAAGGGCTGCTCTGTAGTGCCACATGATCCTTCTTAATATCTGGGCTTTTCCTCTTCTGGAATTGTGTTTCAGCAGTGAGAATAGGTTGTCTGCCTTGCCTTATGCAGGGTTAGGGATTAGAATTCTGCTGTGAATGTGTTTTGCTTTTTATTTAGGCCCAGGCAGGGGTGATGGATAAAGCAGAGCTGTTTGCTCCTTGTGTGTTAAACACGTTTTGCAGGCACGTGCTGGCCAGTCATAACACAGACAGAAGCCAGTGGGGTGACACTGCTGTGAGGGGTTTTCTCCCTTCCTTGTGGGATTTTTTTCTTCTCAGTTAATTTCATTTGGAGGATTCCTTCCTGATGCTACCTTAGACGAGGCAGATCTAGCTGTGTTTTGGTCGGAATGTTTTGAATGTTATTTTTTGGAGTAGCAACTGTTGTTGCCATGCCATCCTCGTTGCTATGGCTTTTGTGGACGTGTTTGTGTGTGTTTGTGTGTGTGTGTGTGTGTGTGTGTGTGTGTGCGTGCGCTGCAGTGTGGGATTGCTCAGCTCTGCGCATATCAGCTCTGGTTTGGGCTGCTTGCTTGGAGAGACGCTGCTCAACTCGATGCATTTCTGAAGTAGGACACTCCTGTTCCTCCTCGCCTAGAAACCCCACGGGGCCTAGTTCAGCTCCCACCAGTCCCTGGAAAGCCTTTCCCCTGGCAGTGAGAGCTGGGTGCTGTGCCAGGGGAGCTGAAATAGAAGATTAGAGACGAAACAAAACCGGTTTGCTTGTATCTTTCACACCTCTGCTCGTCCGGCACTGAGTGTCAGAAGATAATTGGGGTGCTCTGTTTTTACAGCGGTGCACTGCTGGGCCAGATGGCAGTCTTGGCACTGCGTGGTGATGTTGATGCAATAATCCACTCAGATGTTAGTTGTTCTCATGTGGCTGTGAGTTTCAGGGGTTGATTATGTTAAACACAATAAAAGAAATCAAAACTGCCAGTTCATTTACAGCCCAGAATTACATATCCCCTTGTTAAAGCCAGAATTGCTTTCTTGCTTTTCTGATCCTCCTCCTCGTTACCCTGCAGGGATTTTTGCCTTCAAATGTTCCAGAGCGGAGGAGATCTTCAATCTGCTCCAGGACCTGATGCAGTGTAACAGCATCAACGTTGTGGAGGAGCCTGTTGTCATCACCAGGAACAGTCACCCTACAGAGAGGGAGCGCTCCCGCACCCCCCAGGCCCCCACCAGTAAGTTTCCCTCAGCCCGTGTGGCAATGCCTGCTGCTGCTCGTGTAAAACTGCCCTTCGCAGGCCACGGATATTTCCCGAATGCTGCCTTGCTGCTGACCTGTGCCTTTATGCCTGCGTGAGCCCCGCACAGCGTGTTTATTTTAAGGCCCCACTTGTCTGCAGTGTGGTATTTTGTTTCCAAGGCAACAGCAACAAAAAAGCCCTTCAGTAGTCAGCTGTGTTGTCACCCTTCAGCCGTGTTCAGCTGGAGCTCTGCCAAAAGGCCTTTTAAAGCGGCACCTACAGGGGTCAGGTGGTTCCCAAAGGAAACCACGTCTGGAAGAATTCAGGTTTGCTCAATTCCTGCCTCCATTAGGAGTCAAATAAATGTAAACAGGAGGGCCTAGCCCTTGTATTTATATGAGGCACTTTGTGATAGGAATCTTCTCCAGACAAGCTGATTCTGACTTGCAGGGTGCAGTTTGGGGACCAGCTCACTGTGGAAATGCAGTCTGCTGTTTTTTGCACCGGACCAATGCTGTGTTGTAATTCTCTCCCAGGTCTGGGGTACAGCGTCCCAGGATTTGCCAATGGATTCCACAGTTTCCCTGGAGAAAGCCTGTCATACCTGGCAGCCCGCCACCCCTCCATGAGCAGCCTGAGGCATTCCTCTGTGGGTGAAGACTCCACTCATGCCCTCATTGGGCCTGACGATCAGGTAAACACAAATGTCCTCAATTCTCCTGTTTCCAAGCAATGAACAAGTTTGGTTTGCTAGCAGCTCCGTGCAATTCAAGGTTTCTCTTACTCCAGCAAAGCTCAGGCGATCCTTGTACCTTTGCCACTCTTCTCTTTGCTTCATTTTGGTCTTGGGGACTTCAGCTCTGATGCTTCCCTAAAACAGGCACTCTATTTAGGTGGAGTGATTTGGTTTCCTTGATCCCTGGGTGGTGCAGTTAATGTGACAGGGGGAAGGGGGCCATGAGGAGGGACCTGGACAAGCTTTAGAAGTGGGCCCGCATGAACCTAATGAAGTCTAACAAGGCCGAGTGCAAGGTGTTGCACCTGGGTTGGGGCAGTCCCAGATATGAGTACAGCCTGGGAGAAGAATGCTTTGAGAGCAGCCTTGTGGAGAAGAACCTGAAGGTCCTGATGGACAAAAAGCTGCACACGAGCCAGCAGTGTGCACTTGCTGCCTGAAGGCCAGCTGCTCTTGGGCTGCATCAAACAGAGGGGTGGCAGCAGGGAGAGGAAGGGGTTTTCCCCCTCTGCTTTGCCCTCGTGAGGCTCCATCTGGAGTACTGTGTCCAGGCCTGGGGCTCCTGGCACAAGAAAGACATGGGGCTGCTGGGGGAGGGCCGTGGAGATGCTCAGGGTCTGGAGCACCTCTGCTGTGAAGAAAGGTTGAGGGAGCTGGGCTTGTTCAGCCTGGAGAAGAGAAGGTTTTGGGCCTTCCAGTACTTAAGGGGAGATTATGAACAGTAGGGGGACTGACCTTCTATGTGGCAGACAGTGACAGGACAAAGGAGAACAGTTTTAAACTGGAAGAGGTGAAATACAAATTAGCTGCTGGGGGAAATTCTTTGCTCAGAGAACGCTGAAGCAGTGGCACTGCTGCCCAGAGGGCTGTGGGTGCCCCCTCCATGGAGGCGGGCAGGGCCAGGCTGGGTGGGACCCTGAGCATCCTGATTGATGGGGGCACCCAGCCTACAGCAGGGGGTCTTTAGGGACCCTTCTAACCAACCATCCTGTGATGCTGTGATCCTGTAGCATTCTCTTGAATTTCTTTGACAGTGGTGCTTAGCTGCGAGTCTGTCATATTGCCTTATCAGCTGCTATTGCATCCCCTAATCTGATCTGCAGATGCATAGCCAAATTCAGACTCCTTTTATTTTTATTTTTGATGTTCAGCTCTTTGTTCTCAGTTGTAGAATTGAGGTTTTCCTGACATAATCCATCTTATCTCACCCATTGTCAGGCAAGCCTGTGCGGGTGTGAGCGCTGCAATGCATCAAGTATAAGGAGCTCAAGAAAATACTTTGCAGGTGGCTTTGGTTTTTGTTCTGTGCCATATGCATCAAATGTGAGATAGATTATCTGTTCCTTCTGCAGTTGGACTCCTTTTTCTTTTTTTTTTTCCTCCTCCATCAGCCCACAAATCCAGAAATGTCTTTTGAGTTTTGCTTCCCAAAACCTTTTCAACTTCTGAAACTCTTTCATCTCCGGCTTCATCAGTCTTTCCTGTTGGTTTCTCAGCTGCCGACAGCTGCTTTGCTCCTGCTTCTCCTTTCACTGTCCCTCTGCTTCTCTCCTTGCAGTCCCACACCTACGTGAACACAGCCAGTGGTGATCAGGAGCTGAGGGGCCAACATTGTATGCACTCCTTGCCTGAAGTCCACCCTCCTTTCCCCCATAGGAAACGCAGCTGCTCCCTCGAAGACCGCAATCCCCAGGTCTTCCTGCAGCCCGGGGAGGTGAAGTTTGTGTTGGGTCCCGCGCCCAACTACAGGCGCATCAGTCGGCACCACCGGGAGTGCAGGACGCACTTCTGTGCTCCCAGCAACAACAACGAGCGCGAGGATGAGTGCCCTGCGCCCCAGTGCGTCTACGAGAATCTCAATGGCTTGCTGCCCCCTGGCACCTCGTCCCTCTGCCGGGCCGGGCGCGTGAAGGTCCCCCACGAGGACAAGGGCTCGTCCGGCTGCTCCCATCGGAGAGCTGCATTGCTGCACTACGAGAACTTGCCGGCGCTGCCCCCGGTGTGGGAGTGCCAGCCGCTCCGCCGGGGCGAGGAGGACGCTGGGGACGCCCTGACGCCTTCTCCCGACAGCTGTCCCGAGGCTGGAGAAGAGGATCCGCTGCAGAACTACGTGAACTCAGAGAGCACCGCGCTGCACGGGGGCAGCAGCCTGCGGCGCGGTGCCTTCCTGCCCAAACCCCAGCGCGGCTGCGTGCCCAGCGTCTTCAGCTTTGACTTCCCCCGGCCCCGGCTGGAGCAGCCGCGGCAGCTCAACTACATCCAGGTGGAGCTGGAGGCTGAGCCTCACAAGGGCCGGCCCAACGCCCCGGCCTCCCGCGCCCGCCCGGCTGCCTCCCACGAAGTGCCCCGGACGGATTCCTACGCGGTGATTGACCTCAAAAAGACAGCAGCCATGTCCAATCTGCAGCGGGCCCGGCCCAGGGACGATGGGACCTCACGGAAAACTCGACACAACAGCACCGACCTGCCTCTGTAAGGGCACCCGGTGCGAGCACTGCGCTGTGCTTTGGTACCCACCCTTCAGCGTGTTGCCCGGTGTGGCTTCCATCCACCATTGCCTTCTGCTTCCCCGTTTGCCCCATTGCCTGGTGTTATGGGATGGCTCCTACAGCTGGTGTTCATGCTGCTCTATCTGTCTGTCCTCCCCTCTCCATCTCCTGTGCAGTTTGTTTTATAAAGCCTTATGGGGTGTTTAAAGACACCATCTGGAAGTTCCACTGTCTTTCTGGCAAGGGGGGCAGAGGGTGCCCACGGTAGCGCTGGCACTGCATGGATACCACCTCCAACAGGGCTGGCCCTCCTGGATTCCTGCTGCTCCGTGAGCAGTGCTGGCAGCCTGGGATCTTCTCTGGGGAGACCTGACTGCATCTCACTGCCCCAGAGTCAGTTTTTGCCTTGTGATTTCTCTGGTCCCTCATGACATGGGAGCTCATGCTGCAGTCTTTCCCTCCTCAATTTGCTCCTTTCTTCTTCTGCACTATTTTTTTGAAGCTCGTAGAAGCTTCCCATACTTCTGTCCCTTTCTTAGATTCGATTTAGATTGGGCAGCTCTAGAAACTAATAGAAGAGGACAGACAGCCATGGACACAAACACTGTGATCACAGAAACCTCATATCCCGAAGATACTTTGCTTATAAAGTGGAGGGGCAGACTGCAAGTGTGAGGGGCTGTAGGTTGGGTATAGAAGCCTTCAATTGTACTGTACCCAGTTTTGATTTCTGGGAGGGGGCTGTTCAGAAACACTGTTGATTTGTTTACTGATTTATTTATTAAATGTTCTTTTTGCATCCCGGTGGAGATGGCCAAAAGTGGTGCCAGCGCGACACATGTGCTCATGTGCCCTCTGCCTGAGCAGAGCTGCTGGCGTTGTAGGGCTGCCGTCAGTGAAAAGAGCAGCTGTGATTCAGTGTTTTTTAACTGGGATTTGCTGTTGCAGAGAGGGTGGGTGGGTGTGAGGTGGCCGGGCTTGGAGCGCTATCAAAGTGGTTGCCTGCACCCACGTTCCTGGCCAGGTCCATGAGAAATATTTGATCCTGTTTAGAGCGAATGTGTCATTTGTTTCCTACAGCTACAGACTTGGGAAGGGCTAAATTTCCGTAAATGTGTGGCCTTTGATGTGGAGTTTTCTGTTGACGCTGAAGCTGAGCTGTCAGGCCTCCACGTGAGGCCCTGTGTCGGCTCTCTGCTGGTGCAGGGCATGCCTCCACACCCCTCTGCGTGGTGACATGCTGCAGCTTCACCCGCATTACTTTTTGCCTCCTTGGGCCGTATCTGGGAGACAGAAGTGCTCCGGAGTCGCTTTGGAGTCCCACCTTTCTGCTTTCTGTTCTCCCTGTGATGTGAGCGGAGAGGCCCAGCACCCAGCAGGTTGTCCCACTGCCCATCTCGGCTGTGCCCTCCTCCTTCCAGCATGGAGGTCGGTGAGCAGCTGCTGTGAAGGAGGACAGCACGCAGTCATCGCCTGCTTTGGAGCTGCACAGACCCCATTTCCATAGTTTTTGATGCTTTTCTAAGTGCTGCCCTGATGTTGTACTGAAAGGTGGCACTTTTGTGAGGAAGGGCAGTGCCACGCAGCTGGAAAAGCAGCAGAAGTGTGCACAGAGCCATACCTGTGTCTGCAGATCCTCAACTTGCTGTTTGTTGCACTATGAATCCAAAGTGCCCCATATGCTTAAATTCAGTGACTGTTCCCTTTTTGGGGAAGTTCTTCTTGTCCATTCTTTACTTTGTGCCAACTTTTATGTGATTTGTAACAGAAAGGAAACTCAAGGGATATGTTTTTGTATTATGCCAAATGACTTTCTTTGAAGGAAAATGGGCATCCCCCTAAAATCTCTCTCTAACTTTCATTTGGAGAAGCGAGAGAAGAAATTGTTTATGTATACATTAAAAAAAAAAAAAAAAAAGTGAACTGTATAAAGCTTTAACAAAACTGTGTAAGTACAGAGCTCTTGCTCTGTAAGTTCATCCCCTGCCGTGGCTCCAGCAGCACCAGCAGGAGCCGGGTTCCAGTAGGAACCTGCATTTGCAGCATCACAGCCCAGTGAGAAATGCTATGCCAAGTGCTCCTACCAGACAAGTGACAAAGGATGAACATTTTAGACTTCTGTGGAGCAAGATGACAGGCTGTGGATTGGTGCAATAAGGGGTGTGCTGCTGGGCTCTGAGACACGTGTGCTCCAAAATACGGCTCACAGCTGCTCTGGGCCTTCCTTTCCTCCCCCAGCAACTTTGGAGCCCCCAAACCTCGCTGGGATATCAAAAGCAGGAGAGGTGAGGAGGGCACGCACACAGGGGCTGCATTACAGCATTCCCTGCATTGCTGTGCCTGTCCAAAGGAGAAAAATAACTCCCTTGTCTTGTTTTTAAGGAAGAGCTGACGTCTGCTGCTGCTGCACTTGCTGCTCTGAGAGCATCCACCCTTGCTGCTCTGTGCCCCTCAGCATGCAGCCCTGACCACGAGCTGGGAGCTGCAGGCTCACAAATGATTTTCTCTGTTTTTCTTGCTTTTGTGAGAAACTTCACAACGTCCTCTTTAAATAACCGGGACTCTCTCTTACCTTCTTAACCCCCTGTTTTGCAAAGTGCAGGAACAGACCCGAGCAGTTTGAACACGGCTCCGGCAATGTCCCTGTCTGGGCTCTCGCCCCAACGTTTCCACCGGCTCTCCAGTGTCGCAGCTTCCTCTAGTGGTCAGAGCTGCAGCAGCTGCAGGAGGAGAAACCAGCGGGAGGTTGAGGTGCGGGTTGGTTCTGTCTCGTTCCTTCCGTCCTGGGATGTGCGTGGTGGGCGGCACAGAGCCCTCCTCAGAACCCTGCGGGCTCCTTCCTTCTCACTCGTTTCTTTCGGTTAAAAATCACCTGTATGAATTATGTTGTACCTGTGCAGCACTTTGCAGAGGTGGGTCTGGCAGATCTTGCTTTGAGCCTTATATG
Source organism: Lagopus leucura (assembly GCF_019238085.1). NCBI lineage: Eukaryota > Metazoa > Chordata > Aves > Galliformes > Phasianidae > Lagopus > Lagopus leucura. The sequence goes on from NW_024962290.1 coordinate 367,789, forward strand.
CAAGTTTGCTGGGCTTTCTCAATGAGTGCACACTGATAGGTGTGTGAGTGCCTGCTGGATGGGAAACTTCACCCGGGGCAGCTGATGAGCATCCCGTGGTCCAGCCGTGCTGCAAGGACGGCCTCCCCAGGGCAGCATGCCTAGAATCGGTGCTTGCGTCCATAAACACTTCTGTGGTTTAGAGATTGAGGGATTCACCCAGGGCTGAGTGGTTCCTGTTTGAGTTTTGAGTGAACCGAGCAGATTTCTCCCCTGATATTTCTTCCCTGGGGACTGCATACCCCAGATCTTCTGCCCATCCCTCTCCCCAGGCTCGGTCGGTAGGAACAGCTTCTCGTGGCTCTCAGCTGTCTTTTATCATGGGAGGGTTTATCTTTTTTTTTTTTTTAATTCTAACCCATTTAATGTGCCTGCTTTTCCCCCTAGGGAAGGCGCTTGGTTATTTGTGAGCTGTTTTTGCCTTACAGAGAGAGTGTGGCAAAGGAGAGGCTGAGGATTAAAAGATCAATATTTTTGCAAAGAGCTTTGAATGTCCCAGATGTTACCGAAGCACTATGTGTTGTTTTTCTTACCCAAGCCATGCTGGTTGCTGTGAGGAAGCCCAAACCCAGCTTCTGCTCCTGCTGTCCGTGTTTCTGGTTGCATCCCTCCAAGCCCCAGAGCCCCATCCCAGCAGTGTTCCCAGCTCTCGTTCTGCTCTGTGCCTATGGGTGCTGGGTGTCCTTTCTCTGTGCCTCAGTGTCACTGTGGCAAAATGGGGGAAGAGGCGCCAAAGCGTTGGTGCGATGCTCTTGAGATACGAGTGGGAGCTCTCTGTCAGGGCTCAGCACCACTTCTGTACGTTCTCAGCTGTTTGCTCTCAAAGTCGTTCTTCTGTCCCTCCGTGTTGTGCTGCTTAGCCCTTCTCGGGTTGTATCTCAACTGTGAAGCGTCATTAACGAGCGGTTGTTAATGAATGCATTGCCTCATATAGAATCGTAAAATGGCTTGGGCTGGAAGGGACCCTGAGGCCCAAACTCAGCTTGGGGGGCTGAAGCTTGACTTCCCCCGCAGCCTGGCTCCTCCTGAAGCGCCGTGCTCAGGCAGCAGAACAGGTTTAGGTTCCCGTTCCCAAACAGGACCAAAGGTGAATACATTAGGGGAAGTCTGGAGAGCTTTGAAGTTGGCAGCCACAGGCCGAGGCGTAGAGAAAAGCAAATTCTCAAGAAGGAACTCATTTGTTTTTCTTCCATCGCTGGATGTGATTATGAAGTCGGGAGGCCCAGGTGCATCTGCGTTCTCTCGAGCTCTCCTCTGAGCTTCCCCTCTCTGCGACTCGTCCTGCTGCCTCTGAGCATTTCTGACACGGCAGAAAAGCGGCGGTGCTTCGGGGCCGTGACCGCTGGGGATGGGGCTGCCGTGCCCAGGGGGCCGCCCTCCCTGCATCGCGCTTCTGCAGGCTGCCTCGTGGTGTCAGTCAGCCTCTGTGTTTCACGCAGGTGTAACCTCGCAGGTGAAGAACAGTAGTGCTGTGTGACTGAGGAGCTCGTGTCTTGTTAACGCGCACTACGAGTGTATACTGAATAAATGGAATATGGTGACGATACAGGGCTTGTGTCTTCCTTTGTGTGTTGCGGGGAGGAGAAGTGACGCAGTTCCAAGTAGGCTTTGCTTTTTATCTAAAATTAAAGGCTCAGGGGAGGGGCGTGGGATGGTGTGAAGCTGGACTTCCCTGTGGGCCTCGTGTGCCACTGGAGCAGTGCTTGCTGCCTTCCCCCACGCAGTCTCCTTGTGCTGGGCACATTGCATCAGGCTGCTTTGACCTTGAGGATCTTCAGCTTTCTCCTGAATTTGGGTGGTTTGCACATCTTACCAGCTGTGCATAACTCCTAAGTAACCTCTGCTACTGCTGCCAAACCTGCTGTTCTGAGTTGTACCCTGCTCCTTTCTCTTACTGCAAACAAACAAGGACCCACGAGCATTAGGTATTACAAACTCTAATTTGAAGATGCTCTGAGTTTGCTGTTTTTTAAATACAGATGATCTTGAGCCTTCAGGAAAGAAGAAAGACAAAGTGGCAATTATTGAACATGGTCACGGTTCAGAGGGGGGAATTACCTATGAGCTGTCCCTGGAGATGGCGCCACCAGCAGCCAGCCTCTTTTCTAGGGCACAGTTGGGTTTTTTTGCAGGTGGCAGTAAATTGTGCACCTCTACCATGAGCAGACACTGGGTCCGTTGTCTCGTCCTTACGGACTCTGAAGGTGAGATATAGGTTCCATAAAAAGCCAATCCAGTCCATATGGAAATGTTGTCCCTTGGCGTCCCCGGTCAATCCCATTGTTTCTGTTCCTCTTGTTCTGGCCAAGGGGTGAAGCCAGACCTCAATGATAAGATTACATTTGAGCTGAAAGTTATTTTGTACTTCTGATAGTAAGGCAGAACATGCAATGTTTGTCATGGAGTGTGTTCCTAAATTGTGCAGCTGAGGAGGAGAGAACCAATGGTGCCAACAGCTCTGCGTGGCTGTGTTCCTTTTCCTTGAGCCCCTGCACCTCTGAAGGAGGGAGAGGTAAACGTGGCAGCTGAGTTTCTGAACCACTGGCCCTTCTATGAGATCTCTTAGGGCACAAACCCTGTTGGCCCATCCCATGGATTCTGCCATCGCTCTGTATGGAGTGGATCTGCCTGCTTTTCCAGCTGCTATGATCTCACTGTGCACAGGGGCAGTTTAATGCTTTGCCTTTTGAAAGTCCCTCCTGACAGCCCTTCCCAGCAGCAGAGCATCTCAGAGCAGCCAATGGAGCCATCTGCACCTTCCAAAGGGAGCGTGCCTTGGCGTGTGGTGTCTTTCCAACCCAAGCCCTTGTGTTTCCTTCCCCCAGGGTCATTCTGGGACTTTCAAAAATGCAAGAGGTAAGAACTGGAATGGAAATGGGAGATAACAGAGCTCTTGATAACCCGTGTTATTCTTTCCATCGTATTCCTGGAAAACACAATGAAATCTTTTCCCCTTCTTTCAAGGGAGTCTTTGATAACCCTATCAAGTCAAAAAGAAGTTGGGCAGCAGCAAACTCGACTCTTAGGACTTTTGCTTAATTTTACAGGGTCGCTCTTATCGGCTGTTTCTTTTTCTTTCAAGGAATAGCTTGCAAACAGATGGGTGTTTGCTGCTGATATTTGACTTTAGAGTTTCCAAGATATTCCTTAGCACCGCGGGGGAATTTTTGGGCTGCAGTGATAACCCTTGGCTGCGTGCATGGCACTGGTGGAGGCAATAGGGGCCATGGTGGGGTATATAAGGGTGCAGGTAGAGTTCTGGAGGTCTACTGGAACGGCCTGCGAGAGCAGCTCACCATGAAGTGGCTGATCCTCACTGTGCTGTGCCTGCACCTCTGTGAGGGGCTGCTGCGGTGAGCAGGGAGGGTTTGGCTGCCCCTGGGATAGTGGCAAGTCGGGAGGGCGGCAATGTGAAACGTGCACTGGGAGCACTGGGTTTTAACTGGGGCCTGCATGCAGGTGAGCATCAAGCAGGGCAGGGAGGGAGGGAAAAAAGACCAACGGAGAGCAAAAATGAGGGAGTGTGATGGAAACTTGCTTCCTGTCACACTGAGCTGATGGCTGCTGCTCGTTGCCTGCAGGGTTCCTCTGAAGAAGGGCAAGTCCATCAGGGAGGCGATGAAGGAGAGCGGCGTGCTCCACGACTACCTGGCCAATCACCGCTACTATGACCCTGCCTACAAGTTCTTCAGCAACTTTGCCACTGCCTATGAGCCCCTGGCAAACAGCATGGATGTGAGTATCCATCCCTTGGGGACAGCGGGGGGAAAAGGAGACGTGAATAGAGAAGTCTGGGAAGTTCAGTGTAAGACCTTGAACCAGGTTCATTTCAGGAGCTGTTCTCGTGGTCGTGCAGGAAAAGAGGGGTATTTGTGTGAGTGCTGATGGAGCTGCTCAGCTGTGGACTCTGTTTTGGAAATACACTGACAGTGGCACTGCAGGAAGGGTCCGCGTGCCTCTGTGCTGCTTGTAAACACAGCTGCTGTGCCGTGCCTGCACTGGTGGGAGAAGCAGCAGAGAGCAAGGCCGTGTTCAGGGCACAGTGCACAGCGCTGTTGGAAACAGACAGCAGGAATCTGGCAAACCCTGCAGCCCCAGGAAACCTGCGGTCCTGTGGCTTCATGGGCTGAGATTTAGCATGCATGCCTGAGGAGTTGCACGGGGTAAAAATTTTTCCCTTTCCTCCAGATGTCCTATTATGGGGAGATCAGCATCGGGACCCCCCCGCAGAACTTCCTGGTGCTCTTCGACACCGGCTCCTCCAACCTGTGGGTGCCCTCCACACTCTGCCAGAGCCAGGCCTGCGGTGAGCACCTGGGGAGGAAGGGGGGTCCTGGGCAGCAGGGGGACTTCTGGCTGCCACTGTTTTATTTACCACAAGCAATGATTACCACCTGTTTTATCAAAAGCAGCCCACGTGTGTGCTTTGATTGCAGGTCCCTGTTGCTTGCCCTGAACCTCTCTTGCCACTCAGCCTCTGGTTGAGCACCCCTGGATGGAACGATTACTCTTCTGCTTTGTTTTTCCAATCTAGCCAACCACAACGAGTTCAACCCCAATGAGTCCTCCACATTTTCAACTCAGAATGAGTTCTTCTCCCTGCAGTACGGATCCGGCAGCCTCACCGGCATCTTCGGCTTCGACACAGTGACAGTGAGTGACACTGCAGATGGGGGGAGTGAGGGGTGCCCCAACTTTGCCCTGCAGCCTTGAGCCGAGGATACGCAGTTGGAAAAACATGGGCTGATCACTTCTGGAGGCTGGGGGTGTTCCCTTAGGAGCAAATCAGGGGAACTTTGTTCTTGGCTCTAACTCAGTCCCCTGTTCTGATGTACACTTACAGCTGCAGGATGGAGCCCCTCTGCTTGGCCTACTGTGCCTGTGGGTCACAGTGCTCCATGCTGTGCTCTCAGAGCAGCTCTGCCTCTTTTCCTCATCCCTAGATCCAGGGCATCTCCGTCACAAACCAGGAGTTTGGCCTGAGCGAGACGGAGCCTGGCACCAACTTTCTGTACTCTCCCTTCGATGGCATCCTGGGGTTGGCCTTCCCTGCCATCTCTGCTGGTGGAGCCACCACTGTGATGCAGAAAATGCTGCAGGAAAACCTGCTGGACTCCCCCATCTTCAGCTTCTACCTGAGTGGGTAGGGATGCTCCTGTTCTTCCTTTCACCTTGTGCTGCCTTTGTGCTTCCCAAGGATATTCTGTTATTTTTCTTGTTTAAACCTTCATGAGAGCCTGTCAGCTGATGCTTCCTTCCTCCTCTCCTGTTTGCCCAACTCCTTCTACTTACTGGCATGCTGGCTGGTACTGGTAGCTGTTGATCTCTACTGATACCCATGAGTGTGACCTTCCGTATCTAAAGGGGCTGTAAGAAGGAGAGGTCAGACTCTATAGCAGGGTCTGTGTGATAGGATGAGGGGAAATGGTTTCAAACTGAAAGAGGGGAGGTTTAGGTTGGCTATAAGAACAAAGTCTTCCGCAGTCAGGGCGGTGAGGCGCTGCATGGGCTGCCCGTGGTGATGTCCCATCCCCAGAGATCCCCCAGGGGCAGGGATGGGGCTGTGAGCACTGATGGAGCTGTGGGTGTCCCTGTGCACTGCAGGCCGCGGGACCGGATGGCCTTTAGAGGTCCGTTCCAACTCCGACACTCCATGATTCTATGATTCTATCACTTGTGTCTTCTTCCCGCAGGCAGGAGGGCAGCCAAGGTGGCGAGCTCATCCTCGGCGGCGTCAACCCCAACCTGTACACGGGGCAGATCTTCTGGACTCCTGTCATCCAGACCACCTACTGGCAGATCGGGATCGAAGAGTAAAGTGTCGCTTTCTCCGGCTTCCTCCACACCAGCTCTGGTTGTTCTTAGATCTGCGGCCATAGGAGGAATCTTTCTGTCACCTCTGGTGGCTTCAGGGATCTCAAATCTCAGGCTTTCTGGGCTCTGAGGGCTATTCTTGACAATGCTGATGTATAACTGTAGAGAACATTCCTCATACCGTGTCCCTGTGTTCCTTCTGCAGCAGCAGGGAGTTTCATGAGCTGCCTGTTTTCTCTACTCGTAGCTTCACTGTTGGTGGGCAGAACGGTGGCTGGTGCAGCCAGGGCTGCCAGGGGATCGTTGATACGGGGACCTCCCTCCTCACCGTTCCCAACCAGGTCTTCAGTAAGCTGATGCAGTACATTGGAGCTCAAGCTGATAGCAACGGCCAGGTAGGGAGAGTGGGCTGGGAAAATGAGGGGGAAGAGGCGGGAGATGCATCTATCGTGGGTGAGCAGTTGCTGTCGAGCACTTGGGTTGGAGGAGCATTGGAAATCTAGTTTCAGAGAATGACTGAGGTTGGAAAAATTCTCCAAGATGATCCAGTCCAGCTGCCCGCCTACCACCAGTGCCCCACTAAACCACATCCTTGAGGCTTTGCTCTAATCCCGCACAGGAAATGATGGATCTTGTAAAGTGTGCATGTCTGGGTTCATGGATCACTGACAGAACTCACCAGGCACAAACCTGTGGTGGTTTCTCTTTCCCCAGTACGTGGCAAGCTGCAGCAACATCGAGTACATGCCCACCCTCACCTTCGTCATCAGCGGCTACAGCTTCCCCCTGCCTCCCTCTGCCTACATGCTCCAGGTACAGCATGAGAACCTGAGGGAGAGCAGCCAGGGGGACTTTGGGCTGGGGGACAGCTGGAGGGCGCCGGCTGGAGTTGTGCAGCCAGAGCTTTCCAACACAGTTATTCCTTCTTGACAGAGCAACAGCGGCTACTGCACTGTTGGGATTGAATCCACCTACCTGCCCTCCGAGACTGGGCAGCCCCTCTGGATTCTTGGAGATGTCTTTCTGAGGGTCTACTACTCCATCTATGACATGGGCAACAACCGGGTGGGCTTTGCCACTGCTGTGTAGGCAGCATCAGTGCCGTGCCACAGCTCTGTGCACTGGGGCATCTCCATCCCCACAGAGCCCAGACCCCTTCTCTTGAGAAATCTTTGCACTGAAGATGGGTTTCTTTCCAGACTATACTGTGAAGAAATTAAAGCAGTGAAAATAAGATTAAGCATATCTAGTCTGTTTTTTTATTTCACAGTCCGTATGTTCCTTTTTTTTTTTTTTTCTCTTTTTTTTTTTTTTGGTACAAATGAAACCGAATGAAGCTGAAAATATTACCTCTTCATAATACCTACATAATAAAAGGGAGGGGGTAAGAGCAGAGGACACAGCCAGGCTTGCTGCAGGTAGTCCATTTATGGCAGGAGCAAACTCAACATCCAACCACACACAAGGGTGTTGTGCAGCTAAAATAATGCTTGGAAGCAGCCAGGTGCTAGGCAAACATCTCAGGCTCCAAATGCTCCATCGTTCCTCATTCCACAGGTCTGATATCCCTGCCCTCTCTGGCTACACGTTTCCCAGCACAAGCCCATGGGATGTGGAAGGCGGGCTTTGCCCAGATCTCCGCTCGGTGTCTGGGAGGTGGAGGTCTGTGCCTTCGGGAGAGGTTCCAGCTGGCACGGTGCTTGTGTGAGCTGCCCTGTGCTCACGCTCCCTTTGTTCCGTGCTCCCATTTGCTGAGGTTATATCACAGTATCTTGTGTCCAACAGGTCCAGGAGAGGGGGTGGCCAGTTGCCCTGGTACTGGGACCAGTCACCTCTCCGTGCTTTTTGCCACAGGTAGGAAAAGCCTAGAGCAGACCAAGAAGTCAGAGGTGACTGCGATGTCTTTGGGAATGCCTCTGCTCTTTGGGAATGCAGAGGCTGGACTCCAGAGCCGTTTGCAGCCTGGTGCAGTGCTCTCCTGAGAGCTGCTCGGTCTGTTGGTGCAACAGGAGCAGCAGGACGTGCCCAGAGCCCAGCCCCAACACATGCCCATGCCCAGCAGTGCAGGTGAGCTCTGCCCCTACAAGGATGCGCCATCTCTGATGGCAGAGAGTGGAATTCCCCATTTCCTGTTGGACTAAGACTTAGCAAACAGATGCTGTTTAACTTTTGAGGGGTCAAAAGGAAACAAAAGTATCATGTTTGCATGTGCTGTAGAGGGCATCTTATTCCTTTTGTCTTTTGGCAAGCCTGAGTCCCCTGGGGACCTGCAGATAACACGCGGTATGTTGACGTTTTGATAACTGTTCTTTGCTTTCAGCCAGAATTTGCCTTTTATCCAATCTTAATAAGTTGATCTTTCTATCAATCCTGCTAGCAAACAAGATAATTGCTTTATTATACTCAGTATCCAGCAAAGGACACACACTACCTGGCGCTCCCAAGGGAGCACAAGATGTGCAAAGCTGCAGTGTGGGATGAGTGCAGTGACAGCGGTGCTGGGTAGGCAGCAGCTACTGGGGGCAGCAATGAACCCCCATGGTGTGCAGGGTGCTGTGGGGTGGGCCGGGGGTTGGAACTCAGGGATCTTCCCTTCTGACCCCAGGCCTTCTATGAATGGCTGCTGGGCAGGCGCTGCAGGCACGTCTGCAGCAATGGCACCGAGCAAAGTATGGAAGGGTTTTTTAGTCTCAGCCTCAGCGCCCATTTCTCTTTCAGGCCTCAACGTCCTCACGGCGCTGGGTCTTCCTGCAAGCCAGTTTCCATCCTGCACCGTGAGCTGTGAGAGCCTTTGTTTTGGGAAAGGTTGAAGCGATTTGGAAGGATCCAGATAGCCGTGCAGCGTGCTGGCAGAGCGATAACTCCTCTCCCCGCTGTGATAAGGGCGGCCCTTATCGAGTGGCCGCACTTTGATTTGGCTGTGGAAGGTGCGAGGTGCTCTGTTCCCATCCGGGTGCCCCACTAATGACAAAAACTTCTCAAGTTCCTCGTGGTCCAAAATACAAAGAAACCCTTCAAGCCAGGGTTACACTCGGCGGTAATGGAAAACAGAGGCACGCAGATAAGGCGGTCAGTGCATGCCAGTATAAAGGCAGCCAGGCCAGGCGGCTCAGCCTGCTGCTGCGCTCTCCAGACGGGTGCACCATGGCCACCGGCCGCACCATGAAGTGCCTCGTGCTGGCCGTGCTGTGCCTGCAGCTCACAGAGGGGCTGGTGAGGTGGGTGTGCTGGAGCAGCACAGGGCTGGGGGGAGCTCGGGGAGCAGAGGCCGGCTGCGTTCATCACATGTGTGTGCTGCACCTGAGCACTGCTCGGGGATGTGGTTCTCGGTGCACCTGGCCACGTGCATCTCCAGAACCCATCGTAGCCACGCCAGCGGCAGCCCGGGCTTTGCCCTTGGCCCAGAGATGCTGTGCAGATGGCTCGCAGCACGGCAAGATGCAAGGAAACCCAAAGGAGAGGACATCTGAAAATTCCCAAATCACCTCATTTCCTGCTTTCTTTGGTTTGCTTTTTGTTTTTCTCCCCTCCACCCCCTCTGCGCAGGATCAAGTTGAAGAAAGGCAAGTCCATACGGGAGAAAATGAGGGAGGCAGGAGTGCTGGAGGAATACCTGAAGAAAATTAAGCACGATCCAGTTAAGAAATATAACTTCAGCAAGAACAACGTTGTGTACGAGCCGATGGCCTCCCACCTGGATGTGAGTTCTCTCACTGCTTCCCCTGCCCCCCTCCTGGTGTCAGAGCGATCTGTTTGCCCTGGGCCTCCGAGAGTGGAACAGACTTTTTTTAAGCTCTTGGGTCAGAGTTTAGCAAAGCTTTCCCCCAGCTGCCTGAAAGGCTGTGGTTTTCTATATGGGACACCAGAAATGCCTAATAGCACTTCATCTGGAAGGAGGTCGCTCAGCCCCTTTCCTATCTTATCGCTGTAAGATTGAGGGGATCCGCAGCACTGCCGCAAGGCGCCGGGACGTGGCGCACGGTGGGGAGGCGGAGCTGAGCCCCGTCCCATGACGTAACCCACCTCTGTCCGCAGTCCTCCTACTTCGGGGAGATCAGCATCGGGACCCCCCCGCAGAACTTCCTGGTGCTCTTCGACACCGGCTCCTCCAACCTGTGGGTGCCCTCCACGCTCTGCAACACGCCGGCATGCGGTGGGTGCCCCGCAGCCCCTCGCCATCTGTCCCCCGAGCGGCGGTGAGCCCCACAGCAACAGCACCCCCAGCAGCTCTGTTGCTTCGTCTCTCCCGCAGGAAACCACGCCAAGTTCAAACCCAGCGCATCCTCCACTTTCATCAACAACGGGCAGAAAGTTACGCTGTCCTACGGCAGTGGGACGCTGACAGTGGTGCTGGGCTACGACACACTGCGGGTGGGTGCGCCGCCGGGGGGACGGGCTGGGGGCAGCGATCTGCATATCTCTTATGCACATAGCATGGCACAAACCAGGTCCTGAGATGGGCAGAAGCTATGAAAAGTGATTATAGCTCCCTTCAGTTACCCAGCTGGATTTTTTGCTTTGTTTGCATGACTGCCGACCGTTTTGCCAGGTGTCCAGGAATGTTTTCACCAGCTACAACCTTGTAGGGTGCTCTTTGGCTTTGCACTCTGCTTTTGCACTCTTTGGCTTTGCACTCTCTGTTTGCAATCTTTGGGTTTGCACCCTTCTATTGAGCACTCTTCGATTTTACCTTCCTGGGCTTTGCACTCTTTGCATGAGTGCACAGGCTGACGCGGCGCTCCCTCTCCCTCCAGATCCAGACCATCTCAGTCAGAAACCAGGAGTTTGGGCTAAGCCGGGATGAGCCCACCCAGCCGTTCTACTACGCCCAATTTGATGGGATCATGGGGATGGCTTACCCTGCGCTCGCGGTTGGAGGGACGCCCACCCCCCTGCAGGGCATGCTGCAGCAGCACCAGCTCAAGCAGCCCATCTTCAGCTTCTACTTCTCTCGGTAAAGCCCACCTGCATTTCTGTCCCTCTGTCTGTCCCCACGCAGGTTCCTTGCTGCTCTAACTGTGTTGTTCTTGCAGCAATCCCACCTACAACTATGGAGGAGAGCTCGTGCTGGGAGGAGTGGACTCTCAGCTGTTCACTGGGGACATCGTGTGGGCGCCGGTGACTGAGGAGCTTTACTGGCAGGTGGCGATCGATGAGTGAGTTGCATCCATCCCTGACGGAGCTGTGTGCAGCCTCAGGTTCTGGCCTCCAAGACCTGGACAAGGTGGGTTCTGTGCCTGGTGGGGGTTCAGAGTGACGTCCACCACCTTTCTGTACTCAGGTTTACTATCGGACAGTCGGCGATGGGCTGGTGCAGCCAGGGCTGCCAGGCCATCGTGGACACAGGGACGTTCCTGCTCACTGTGCCTGCGCAGTACCTGAGCAGATTCCTGAAGGCTGTGGGGGCCCAGGAGACCAGCTATGGGGTAAGGAAGGTGTTTGGGTCAGGGTGGGGTTTGTAATTGAGCCACAAGCCCTGGGTTCGGACAAATCCTGCAAAACTCAGGTGGTGTCTGCAGGGCACAGTGCTGTGTGTGAAGCAGGGGCACAGCTGGGCCTTGGGAAGTGTTGTGCCTCACAGCCAGTGCTGCTCCCTGTGCTGCTCCAGCCATAATCTCCCCATCACCCTCTCTCCACAGTACGCAGTTGACTGCAGTATGATCCACAGCTTGCCTACCATCTCCTTCATCATCAATGGGGAGCAGCTCCCGCTGACCCCCTCTGCCTACGTCCTCAATGTATGTATTGTCCTCCCAGGTCCCAGGGGTCCAGCAGAGACCTGATGCTCCTGGTGAACAGCGATGCTCCCCTCCCTGCACAGCTGCGGGGTCCGGGTGCTTCCCCAGGCTCTGACTCCCCATTATTTCCCCTTACAGAACGATGGGTACTGCACCGTTGGGATCGAAGTCACCTACCTGCCATCCCAGAACGGGCAGCCGCTCTGGATTCTGGGCGACGTCTTCCTCAAGGAGTATTACACCATCTTTGACATGGCGTACAACCGCATCGGCTTCGCCAAGTCGGTGTAGAAGAGTGGGGCAGCAAAATGCAGCCCCCTCCTGCTCTGAGCGAGCCTTGCTGTGGGTTTCCTATGGGCCTTTACATTCCTCTACGTGCTCTCTGTCTCTCCGAGGTTTCTGTGTAAGGCTGTGCTCTCAGTCTCCTGTTGCAAATAAACTGCAGAGCCTCAACGCTCTCTGAGCTGAATTTGTTCGGTGGTGGCAGAGCACAGGCTGATGGCTTGCGTGCCTCAGCCCCTCCTGCTGCAAGGGGTCCCACCATCCAGCCCCTGCTTGAGGGGCCTCAGATACCCGTGGTGTTGCTATTACACCCCAAGCACAGCTCTGGGGAGAGGAATTCCCTGAGGGGTTCCCCGAAAGCCATCTCTGCTCCCGGGGAGCAGGCAGATCCCACAGCACAGGAGCCCTAAGCGTGGTTTGTTAGAAGCTCTTCATGACTGGGGCTCCTTCTCAGGTCTCTCAGTAGCTCTGTCATCTCACCTGAGAAAGGACACCAACGCCTCCATGCCTTGTGCAAAAATATTGGTGCAGCCCTAGCTCAGCAATGCGGGGATCAGGCAGAGCAGGAGGGGGTCGGGCATTGCTCCCTGCAACACAGCACAGAGCTCTGGGGGAGCAGCACAGCCCCTCCTGCCTCATCCCCAAAACAAGGAATAATTGTGCACCACTATTCCAGGCTGGGGATGTGGGGACCATCACCACAGGAACGCATCTCTAATGCACCCAATGCACAACCTGAGCATCCCTGGTGTGATTTGGAGCTGCAGTAAATCAAAGGGCCTTTTTTTCTTTTAGAGATGGTCGAGTGGTTGCAATTGGGCAGCTAAAAACTGGTTCATGCCAGCAGTGCAGTGGGAATTGGATGCAATATTTTGTGTGCTGTGGGCTGGGAGAGGTCAGAACCTTCATGCAAGGGATGCACAGGGGATGCAGCACCAAAGGGTCCCATCACCTTTGGTCCAACACCCATGTCCTGGTCGGATGGTGACCAGCTGCTGTAGTGTGTCACCTGCCCTTCAATCTGCTCCTTGCAAACTGGTCTATGCCCAGGGAACTCCTGGCTGTGGGTTGGGAGGTGCTGGCAGCCCTGGGAGGTTTCTGCTCCCCACTGCAGAGCACCTGCACAGCTCATCTCACACTGAAGCTCTGCAGTGTTGGGGCATCTCCTCCCCGAGGGTCCCAAACGGCCCCGAGCCTCAGGCAGGGACACACTGCTGCTTCTCTGTGTCTCACGGCTGACCCCCGGTAAGCAATAAGCAGTGGTGCAAGGAGCTGAGCAATCCCTGTGCAGGGAGCTGCACGGTGCTGTGCAAAGAGCTGCACAACCCTGATGGAAAGAGCTGCACAACCCTGGGGCAAAGAGCTGGCGTAAGGAAACGCACGGCACTTTGCAAGGAGCTGCACAACCCTGGTGCAAGGAGCGTCTGGAAACCCGACGTTTCGCAGGAAATCACGCACAGAACGCCGCCGCTGTGGCCGAGGCGGGGACTCCAAGTCCCGGCAGGCAGCGCTGCCCCGCTCCGGACTACAGATCCCGGCGTGCTGCGGTGCGGGCCGTGCTGAGCCGGGCCGGGCCGGGCGGGCAGTGCTGCCCTCCTTTGGCACGGGAGCAGCGGAGGCCGCGGCCGGCAGTGGAACCGGGCCGGGCCGGGCAGAGCCGAGCAGAGCCGGGCCGGGCCGCCCCGCGCTGCCGCCCCGCGGGGTTCCGCGTTCCCTCCGCCCGCAGCCGCGGGGTGAGTTGCGGGGCTGGGGAGCGGGAGGGGGGCGATGGGGGGCGGGCTGTGCTTCCCGGCACTGGAGCGAACTTGTGCTGGTTTGTTTCCTCTCGGTTTGCTTATATATGTATATATATATGTATATACATAGAGAGACAGAGTGTTTATTTTTCATGCTTATTTTTCACCTCCCCCCCTTCCCTCCCCCCTCCTTTTTCCTCCTTCTCTTTAAATAACAACGGGGAGCAGCGCCGTTTCCATAACGCTCTCGCGGGGCCGCACCACCGCTTTATTTAAATGGGGGGTGAAGGGGGGAGCGGTTGCGCTCTGTGCACGGCGGTGCCCCTTTCTCACCCCCCCCAATACACACAGATAGGGAAACTGAGGCACAGATGCTCGGCCCGCGGTGCCCCCTCTCACGGGACCGCTCGCAGTTTTGGGGGTCGAACCCCTCCCGGGATGATGGGGGGGGGGGGAGGTCAGAGGGCGGCCCCCCCGGGGTCACAGCGCTTTATGGGGGGTGGGGGGGTACGCACACACAGGGGGCTGCGGTCCCCTCCGCTGTATTCGCGGGTGAATTGCGGAGTGGGAAGGATTGCGACAGCGCCGCTGAGTCAGGAGGGGGGGGGGGGGGGGGGGAATATTTACATTTTTAAAAAAAAAAAAAATGAAGAAAAAAGGCGAAAGTGTGGCGGTTATTGTCGCGCTGTACCGACATGCTTAAATAACGCCGTGCGGGGCCGGACGGGCGGGGCTGCGGGAAGCGCTGCGGGGCGCCGTTCCTGCCCTGGGAAACGGGCTGTTTGCACGGAGGATTTTTTTGGGAGGGTACCCCCCACGCCCCCCTTTCGCCCCCCTCGTTTCGCTCTCCCCTGCCACGGCTGCTCCGCTGCGGGGCCGCGCTGTTTGGGGGGGGGGGGGGGGAGGGGGGAGCACGAACTGAACTGGGAAACACTGTGCTCAGCTCCGGGGGGGGCAATGAGCTGAGTTGTGAGGAATGGGACGCGCTGTGCTGAGCTCCCGGGGGAGGACCCTGTGCTG
>NW_024962290.1:382517-426636 GCF_019238085.1 Lagopus leucura
GGGGGGGGGGGGGGCTCACAGTGCTGAGTCCTGGGGGGGTCACCTTGTGCTGAACTGTAATGGGGAGATGGACCCTGTGCTGAGATATTGGGGGGTGGCACACTGTGCTGAGCCATGGAGGAGACACACTATGTGGAATTTTGGGAGTGGGACCCTATGCTGAGCTATGGGGGGACACGCATTGTGCTGAGCTTGGGGATGGGGGAGGAGACCCAATGTGCTGATCTCTGGGGTGGGGGGCTGTGCTGAGCTCTGTGGGGTGGGACTCTGCATAGAGCTTGGGGGGCACCCTGCAGGGTTGTGCAGTGGGGCTCGGAGCACCGTGTGGCAGTGAGCAGCACGTGCTGACCCCGTTGTTTTCAGAGGGATGCCGCCATCGCCTCCCGCCCTTATCAGGAGGAAACTGCTTGGGGTGGGGTCGGGGTGGGGTGACCCCATATCCGGGTGTTTTGGGGCACGGTTGCACTGCCACTGTGTTCTTTCCTTTCTGTGCTGTGAGCTGCTGGCCCATGTCCTCTGCTGTGCTGAGGTTTCCGCGATGCTCTCAGCGCAGAGGGGGGATCTCAGGCATGCAGAGCAGTGACACATCACAGCAGGGCACCTCCGGGGCTGGGGAGGGCACGGTGGGGATGCACCCCCCAAAAATACAGGTGCACTGCAGGCAGCAGCGCCCGCCCCATAGCTCTCGGTGGTCTCGGTGTGCGCATCTCTGTCCTCATGTGGGTATTGTCCCCTGGGGAGCCCTGTGGTTGTGGTGCTGTGATGCTGACCCGTAGCGGCTGCATTGTCCCCCGCTCTGTTTGCTTTGGGGGCTGGCAGTGTGCATCCTGGCACGGGGCATCCAGCAGCAGCTGTAGGATACACGTCTGCATCCCCTCACTGGTCCAACAGCCTTCGCTGTGCCACCTGGGCCCGAGCCCCACTCACTGGGGTGTTGTCCCTCCCCACGTCCCACAGCCTGGGATCTCTTGTAGTTAAATCAGTGCAACTTTCTCACTGGATAAACCTGAAAGTCCCCGACGTCGCCCTTTTTTGCCTTCCTTACTGCACGCATGACATTAATGAAAGTGATTTACTTCTTGCATGAACAGCTGTGGAGCTGAAGGCAGTGAAGAAGCGCTTCCTGCTGGCTGTGCCCTCTCTCTTGCCCTGCTCCTCTCCCCATCCCTTTGCAGCGCTGTGCTGGGGACACCTTGGTTGTAAATTCCCCTCTTGGCGCAGGGCTGAGCCTCAGGTGCAGTTTGTGCAGCTGCTGTGCTGCCTCTCAGGTGCCAGAATGCACGGCCGGGCGGTGGGAGCAGGATGGGAGCGGGGGCCCCGGGAGCAGGAGCTGTTCCTGAGGTCGGATGCTCCAGGATGGGCTGTCTGCAGGGGATGGTGGCTTTGACACAGACCGAGGAGGAATGGCACAGGGTGAGGAGAGTGCATTGGGCTGCGTGCCCTGCTTATGGCTCACAGCGTGGGGTCAGGTTGGTCCTGGCAGCACCCAACACAGCTGGCACTGCTCTGCTCCCTGCTCCAGGCTGCAGGCTGCAGCTCCCCGCTCCCGCTGCAGGCGAAGATTTCACCTGGATAAACCCAGCCTGCTGGGGCAGCGCCTCTCAGCTGCTCTGTGCCCAAACCGGTGTGACCGTGGTGTGGGGCTGAGAAACTGCTGCAGGACGGGGCTGCCTTCACAGCGGGGCTCTGCGCGTGACCTTCGCAGAGCACGTGGGACCCACGTCCCTGCTGCGGTGAGCGGCTGTGAGTGGGGCTGGTGTCAGGGAGAGCCCCGGGCCCTGGGCAGGACATGGCACAGCCTGTCCCTGTCGTGTTTATTGCTGGGGCTGGAGAACAGCTGCAGCTCTGGGCTGGGGTGGCCGCGGCGTGGGGCGGCCGGTTTGGTTACATGAGGCTCTGGGACGCGGCTCCAGGCGGGACGTGGCGTATTTATAAATGTTCCTCCTGGGAGCCGGGGGGGGGGGGTGGGAAGGGCTGGGGTTGGGGGTGGGCTGGCAGTGCCCAGGGGGCCCTGAAGTGTGGTCACCCCTTTCCCAGCACTGCGGTGGCTCGGGGCAGCCCTGCAATGTGGGGTTTGGGGAGGTGGCGCGTTGTGTCTGCTCTGCGTGCACCCCGAGGTGTGGAGCTGGGGACAGCGCTGTGCTGCCAGGTTCCCTTATTGCTTATCGATGCACTTTGCCAAGTAACCCCAAGGCAGCAGCACCCTGCGGTTGGTTGGGGTCCCCCAGGATGGGCTCCGCTCTGCTTTTTGGAGCCCAGCTCCTCCTTGTCCTCCCCCGACTCCAGGGCCTCCCCAAGGTCACGCCATTCTCCCCTCTCCGCTGCGGATGGATCACTCAGCCCAGGTGGTGCCAGGCACTGCTGTTGGCTCGTCTTCACCCTAGGAACGTCCTTCTGCCTGTTAATGCTTTTATTTTTAATTGCCTCCCTGCTCGGATGGGATGGGAGGGGAGGGCAGGAACTTGTCGGCTCGGGCTGTGCGCGGGCGGGCTGTGAATTCCCTCGGCGGTCAGTCGGACAGTGATGTTTCAATCAGTGCTGCACTCCTGCAGCTTTGGCTCTGCTCTGGAGGCAGCGGTGAGGTTCCAGCAGCACCCGCAGGGATGGTTCCATTGTGCCAACCACCGTCCTGTTGTGCCAGCCACTGTCTGGTGCCGCCTTGCACCTTTTGGGGTGAAGGAGCGGGGTGTTATGAACCCCATAGAAGTTAACTGCATGTACCGGTGGGAACGCAGCTCCTGTGGGTGCCCTTGGTGCCACCTCAGCCTTGCTGTGATGAGAGATGCGCAGCCCTGGCTCAAACACTGATGCTTTTTGATCCCCGACAGCTCCTCGCTGGGGTGAGGGCTCCTGGAGTGCCGCTGTCACCCACAGCTCCGTTAATGTTTTTACTGCACTAAATATCTGGGCTGCTTCCAAGAGCAGCATTTAACGCATGGAAGGGAAAACATTTGGCCTCTGACCCACGCGCCTGTTAACAGCGCCGTGGTCCACATTGCTGAAATGCCGGGGCTAAAAACAGTGCTGGTGACTCAGTTGCTCACTGGTGTTGTCAACTGACTCCGGGTGCGATGTGCCAAGTTCCCCCCTTCGCCTTCTCCCTTTCAGGGCTGCATGCTGGGGCTGGGGCTCCGCCGTCCACCTGCTGCTCCATCTCCGAGGGCACTGCTGTGCTCTGGGAACGGCGCTGCTCCCCCTTCTTACCTCCCACCCTCAACCTCGAGGGCTGGGTGGGCACGGGACCTTTGGTTCAGCCTCGAGCGGAGCTGTGTTGGTGCTGGATCGGTGTGCTTAGGGCTGAGGGTGGTTTGAGCACCGGGTGTCTCTAAGGATGGAGAGTGCCACGCTCACCTCCAGACCCCATCCCAGGACATGCAGTGCACAGAGCAGAGCCATGCTCCTCCGCGTGCTGATGAAGACGAAGGGCCCTGACCTTCCTCCCACCAGGTGCCAGTGTCACCCGACCCAACAGCAGCCACACAGCCAAGCTGGGGTGAGGGGAGGCAGCAGGCCAGTCCCAGCTGTATGGCAGCTGCCAGGTGCCAGCCTGCATTGCTGGCAGTGTGGCATGGAGGTGGCACGGTCTCCCTGGGGGCTCGCCCGTGGGGCTGCAGGGAGGTGTGTGCGCAGCATCCCATAGGGTTGATGGGGATGCTGGAGCTGCAGCTGGTCGCATGGTGGAATGCAGCCCTATGGGTGCTGTGAGCACAAAGGGGAGGTGGTACCAGGAGGCTTTGTAGAAGGCGGGGATGTGGGGCATCACCCACGCGTCCTTGTCGACCTCCAGCTTTGTCATGCTGGCTGGAGGCAGCATGGCTGTCCTGGTGCAGTGGTCAGTGGGAGGGGGACCCCCAGTGCCAATCCCTCAGAGGACAGCAGCAGCGTCTGTCCCTGCGCCCGTGCTTGCAGGAGGGGATGTCACCCGAGGGGCTGCGTGGGGCAGAGCCAACAGCGGGCGGCAGTGGCGGCGTCTATTTTTGTCCCTCTCTGCCCTGCTGGTGTTGCTGACTGCAGCATGGCAGTGAGCACAGCAAGCGGCTCCGGGGCCTTTTTTGCAACTTCCTCCGCCCGCGCTGCTGTCACGTTAAAAGCGGGGTCCTAAAAATGAGGAACCACGGAGCCGGGCAGGGCAGGGAGGAGCGCGGAGCAGCTGTGGCCGGCCAGTCCTGGTGTCCGGAGACCCCCTAAGCCCCCCCATCGCCCCCTACCCAGGTAATGCTTTCCCCTTCCCGCCTGGCCCTGGCAGCTGTGCGGGTGTGGGGTCGGCTGGGTGCCGTCATTGCCACTCTGCACCCAGAACAAGGCTGCAGCAAAGCTGTGGGGTGGGAGCAGGGAGCGCCTGGTGATGCAGGAGCACATCCCAGTGGGGGCCGAGCGGCGCTGTGCCCCCCCACATCACCCGCAGTGCTGCCATGGGGCCGGGCTGGGGCATTTAGGGGGGTTTCTTGCCCTCTGCCCCCACGTCTGCCCCACACCAACACGTTGAAAAATCAGAACCAGGAAGGAAGGCTCGGCGGGCACCCGCAGCAAGGAGCAGAGCTGCTTTCACTTCTTCCTTCTCCATTTCCTTTTCTCAGCACTCGTGCTTGTCAGTGGAGCAGCACTGGGGCTGGGGGTTGCTCACTTCCCTGACTGCCTGGGGTCGGGGCTGCCTGCGTGCCGGGCTCTGCGCTGAGGCAGAGGGGTGCAGCAGTGCAGCGTTGCTCCCTCTGCTCTTCCACGTTTCTGCTGAGGAGGAGATGCCGTGCTTGCTGCATGCACTGCTGGCAGTGTGGGTGCTGCTTTGCTGCAGAGGGCAGCGTGATCCTTCCAGGGGCTGCATCTGGAAGCTGCCCTATGGTTCATTTTATTTTTAATCCCCGCTTCTTAAGCTGCTTCACTTTGCCATCCAGGCACTCCTGAGCCCAGAGGCGCGCTTGGGGATGGGGCAGCGGTGGCAGTGGGAGCAGGGTGCTCCTGGCTGCCTGTCCCTGCGTGTGTTGTAGAGCAGCACCGGGGTGGCACGGCCGAGCACACAGCAGTTGCTGAGCAGCCGATGCCGGCTCCTTTATCAGCTGTTGTCTGCGGCCGCTGAGGGGCCAAAGGGCAGCGCTGGGGCCGCGCACAGTGCCGCAGGGTCGGTGTCGCCGGGGCAGCTCCGGCCGCAGTGATTGCTGAGTGCTGCCGGGGTGAGGGAGGGGCAGGCTGCTGAAATAACACCCCCGGAGGAGAAGCGAGGAAGGGCCAGAAATAACCGTGTTGCTGCAGCGTGCTGGAGGTGCTGGGAAGGGAGAGAAATCCCCCTGCTCTGGCCCTGCTGCTTCTGGGGCTGGGAGCCGAGGCACGCTGCCCCTGCTCGGGCGTTGGGGTGCAGTGCTGTTGTTGTGGGGCTCTGCTTGTCCCTCGAGGAGACCCCTGGGGTGGCTCTGCAGGGTTTGCTGCCCAGGTTGTGTCTCCTGTGGTGCATCTCTACTGTGCACCTGGCAGGGCAGTGTTCCCCCCAGCCCTCCCCATATTTCCCCTCAGCCGTCTCTCCTTCCCTCCCGCTCTCTGTGCCCCCACCGCCCCTTTCCATCTCCAGCTCTGCCCTCCACTTGGTGAGCAATGCGCTCTGCCCATCCCTACAATAACGGGAATCCCAGACACGGTCCAGCTGAGGCAGGATGCGTCCCCAGGGTGGGAGGTGTCCCTGGGGTGGGTGCTGGGCAGTGCCAGTCCCGCAGTGCTGCCCTGGTCCCCGTCCCACCCCAAGGTCTCCCTCCTGCTCTGGGCTCCCACTGGGGCTGATTCAGAGTGAAAGCAGAAGCTGCCGGCTGCCCTGGGGGGGTGAAGCCAAGCAGAACCCAATGGGTTATTTTAAACCTGACCTAATTTCCCATCCTTCTCCTTATTCCTTGCCGGGGCAGAGCCCCACTCTGACCGCCTTCCCCATCCCTTCTCTACAGATACAGGGCTTTCACAGGTGGACAAGGAGCACTTTTTGCTCCCACTGCCCCCACTGCCTGCAAAGGGGCAGCTGGGGGGGTCCTACAGCCCGGCAGGTTGGGGGGAGCGGTGCCATGGGGTGAGCAGTGCTATGGGATGGGTGGTGCTGTGGGGTGGGCAGTGCCGTGCCATAGATGGCAGCCTCCTGCCTCCCATTTTTTGAGAGGAGCCCTGGGAGCCTCAGAGTGCTCTGAGCAAGGCAGATGTGCTCTCCCTGCACACTTTGGGGGACGAGGTGCCCGAGATGCTGGCCACTTGTTGGTCACCTTCCTGCTGCTGCTCTCCCTGTGCTGTCACTCCACTCCTAGCCAAGGATGCAGCTTGCTGGGGCATGGGGCCATGTGGAGCTGTTTGCTTGGAAAAGGGTGGATGATCCCAAAGGTTCCCCTTGAAATCCTATCCGTCCGTCCCCTGGTGCTAACACATCCCAGAAAACACCATTGTCTGGGGCCAGTGCTTTTACCCCTCTAGCTCTGGCTGTTTGGATGGTTTACCCAAAGTCCTGGCTGTCCTCTGAGGCCTTCCTTCTTGCCTTGCAGTCAGCATTTGGGGTTATGGTGTCCCTCGTGTGCATGAGCTGTGATGTGTCCCCACTGCGTCGCGTTGCTTACTGCAGGCCGCCGTGGCCCCTCTGGCTCCCAGCAGCCCCGAGGGATGCTGCTCATCCCACATCCTGCCGCTCCGAAGCTCCATCTGATGCCTGTCCCAGGCTCCTCCCATCCCCCTTTGGATGGGCCACCATGTCTAATTAATTACCTTCCTCTTGCCGTTCAATAGCTGGCTCTTGATCCATGTAATCGTATTTCTGTCCATGCTGGCTTGATTTAATTTCCCCCTTAGGATATTGTGTGGCACTGCGTATCAGATGCCTCTCCGAAGCCCTGGTGTGTTGTCCCCACCGTGCCCCCTTTGTCTGCAATTACGCATTGTATTTAAACAGCAGAGCCCTCCAGATCTGACTGGCTGTAAACCAGAGCCTGGATGCCCGGCTGTGCTCCGTGTGCTGCGAGAGGGGATGGGGACTCTGCACAGCCCCAGTCCCACACAGCAGCTCCATGCCCCCATCTGAGCCCCACGTGGCAACCTGGCACCGTGGTTTGCAGCGCTTCACACCCCTGACAGGTCGTCCCACAGCTGTCCCCTCACCCCATGGCTGTCCCCTTTCCCAGCAGCCCTGTCCCCTGCTCTCCCCGGGCCGCCATCCCCTCTGTGCAGAGGAACAAGGGCTGTGCTGTGTGTCCCTGCACCCCGCTCGCGTGCCGGCCCTGCACAAAGCCACATTGTTTGCCCGTGCTGCTGGGTGCAGTGCCTGGCACCACACTGCCTTCTCTGCCCAGCCCTCCTTCGCTTTCTTGTTCTGATTTGGGCTGCTCCTGGCATCTGGCTTGTTGCTCTTGCTTTGTGCTGTGTTTCAGTGTTGGTGGCTCAGAGCGAGCTCCTGCAGATGCTCATCTGAGCTTCTTGGGCTCAAAGACCCGCCGTGCTCCATCTCCTCCAGGCTGTCCCCACGTGCCCTGTCCCCTCCTCCCTCGCTGTGCCCGGGGAGCTGCAGGCAGAGCTGTCTGTCATTAGAGTCTGACTCACCCGCATTCAGGCGGTGCTCAGTGCCCAGATGGCGGCACACAGACTGGAGGCTCTGTTGCCCCAACATAGTGAAGTCGGATGCGGGGCCGCTCCTGCAGCTCAGGCAGAGCACACAAGGCATGCCTGCTCCCTCCCTGCGCCTCAGTTTCCCTACCATTGTTCCTGATGCACAGCATTTCCCCCTCCCTCCTTGCAGGGTCACCTCTGTGCCTGGCCTGCGTCCCACCGCCCCGCTGCACCATGGCGTCCCGCATCGGGCTGCGGATGGAGCTGATGAAGCAGCAAGCACAGCAGGAGGCCGAGCGGGAGCGCGCTCAGCAGCAGCTGATGATGAACTACATGCAGCAGCAGCGCATGCCGGTGGCCTCCACCCCCGCCATCAACACCCCCATCCACTACCAGTCCCCACCGCCCGTGCCTGGAGAGGTCCTCAAGGTATGGTGCCGGGGGGGTGGGATGCGGGGACCCCCCGGCGGTGCAGGGCTGCTGACAGGTTTTGTCCACGCAGGTGCAGTCCTACCTGGAGAACCCCACCACCTACCACCTGCAGAAGTCACGGGACAAGAAGGTTCAGGCGTATCTCTCTGAGACCTATGGGAACAAGTTTGCTGCCCATGTCAGCCCTGCCAGCCACTCGCCAAAGCCGCCCCCGGCTGCGTCCCCCAGCGTCCGGCCCGGCCACGTCTTGTCCTCCTCGGCGGGCAACAGCGCGCCCAACAGCCCCATGGCCATGCTCAACATCGGCTCCAACCCTGAGCGGGAGGTGAGGAGGGGCCGCTGGGGGCACAGCCGCCCCAGAGGAGCCCACTGACAACCTGATGCCTTTCCCTTTCAGTTTGATGAGGTCATCGATGACATCATGCGCCTGGACGATGTTCTGGGCTATATGAACCCTGAGGTCCACATGCCCAACACGGTGAGTCCGGGGAGGTGGCTGTCCTCCAGCCCTGACCCTGCAGCAGTGCTGGAGCTCGTGGCTGCTCTCATCCCAGCAGGAAATCGCCCACACAGAGCAGCCCATGTCCCTCAGCACTGCTGCCCCATGTGCCATCGTGCCAGTGGGCAGCAGGCACCAGAGCAGGCTCACCTGCTCATGGGAGCAGTGGGATGGCCCCATTGACATGGGGCTGGGAAGGAAATCTCCCTTCTGCAGCTGCCAGAGCCAGTTCTTCAGCTTCTGCTCCTCTTTAATGACAGTTTGCAGCACTCATAAAATACTAGAGAGGCAGGAGGAGAGCAGTGCAGTGGAGGTCTGGAGTCAGGAGGGCTTTGCTGCTCGCTGTGTCTCAGCCCTGGCTGAGAGCCCTGTCTGTCCAGCAGCAGTGCTGTGATGTGGGGCTCATCCTGCTGGGCCCTCCTTGTCCTGCTGGGCCCTCCTCAGCTGTGATTCATCTGTCCCATTTGTGATGCTGGCTGTGGGAGGGCACCAGCTGTGCCCTTTGAAGTCCTGTTTTTCTTTGCTGCTCTGATTATAGCTATTTTAAGTGCCGAGGAAGGCAATTAGAGCTGCCTTGTCTGCGCACTTGCGTCCAAGAGGCTGAGGAGCTGGGCTTGAACCCCGATCCCACAGCTGGGTCTGTCTCCTGGCCCCGGATGGAACTTACCCGCCTGTCCCTTTGGTTTTCAGCTGCCAATGTCCAGCAGTCACATGAATGTCTATAGTGGGGACCCCCAAGTGACCGCCTCTCTCGTTGGTGTCACCAGCAGCTCCTGCCCCGCCGAGCTCACCCAGAAGAGAGAGCTGACAGGTACGTCCCCAGAGCTGGGTATGTCCCCATGCCCAGGTATGTCCCCAGCACCGGGTTTAGTTCCTGGCCCCAGAGCACGGTGGGGAACTGCAGTGGCAGCAAGGACCCTGTCCATGTGGGCACAGAGGATGGTTCTGGGGGATGCTGATGGGGCAAGGTGCAGCCTCATCCCCTCTGGGTGACACTGTGGGCCTCCATTTCAGATGCTGAGAGCCGAGCCCTGGCAAAGGAGCGCCAGAAGAAAGACAATCACAACCTGAGTGAGTTGGGTGCTGGCCGCCCATGAGTGGCATGGTGTTACCTCTCTGACCTCGGCACTCTTCTTCCTCCTTCCTCCTCTCTCCAAGCTGAGTCCTCTTCCCATCTCATCTCACTCCTAGGGAGATACCCCCATAGCCACTTCTTTCCCAGCTCTGCAAAGCACTCATGGCGCAGAGGGCACCCTGTTGTTGTTCCCTTCAGCATGGGGGGAAGGTTGGATGGGTGCTGACTGGGGTGGGAGCTGGACTGGAGGGCATCGAGGTGCTCCCCCTCCTCACTGCTCTCCTCTCTTCTCGCCCCGCAGTCGAGAGGCGGCGAAGGTTTAACATCAATGACCGCATCAAGGAGCTGGGGATGCTGATCCCCAAGGCCAATGACCTGTATGTATCCCTGGTTTCTGTGGGGCTGGGATAGCAGTGGGCATTGTGTTCCTTGCCCTGTGGCAAGAGGTGCTATTTTGGGGAGCAAACAGTTGCAGGTGCCAAGCTCTTTTTCCATCCTGCATCACAGGGACGTGCGCTGGAACAAAGGGACGATCCTGAAAGCTTCTGTGGACTACATCAAGAGGATGCAGAAGGACCTGCAGAGATCGCGGGACCTGGAGAACCACTCTCGGCGGCTGGAGATGACAAACAAGCAGCTGCTACTCCGCATCCAGGTGAGTTTCCTTCTGCTCTTCCCTCCTGCTTTCTCCAGCCTCTGAAACATTTCAGTCCAGCGTGCCAGGCTCTCTCTTCTAGGCTGACAGGTCACCAGGCAGCTGGGGTGGGCATTGTCCTGCTCTGCAGGGGTGTTCCAGACTTTTCCTTACGCTCCTTCCCAATGAGCTTCACGGTCCCTCTGTCCTCTTTTGCCTTCAGTTTCTATGCCTTTCTCCTTCCCTGCTGCCTCCATGGATGCCCACCTACCGTGTCCCTGCGTGCTGTGTCCCTAAGCACCACATCCCCATATGCTCTGTTCCCGTGTGCCGTGTCCCACCCAAGTCCTCTGTTGCAGGAGCTGGAGATGCAGGCGCGCGTGCACGGGCTGCCCACCTCCTCGCCCTCAGGTGTCAACGTGGCTGAGCTGGCTCAGCAGGTGGTCAAGCAAGAGGCCGGTGCAGATGAGGGCATGCTGCCCCCCCCGGACCCTGAGTCACAGCCGGTGCTGCCTCCACCGCCGCAGTCTCCTTACCACCAGCTGGACTTTACCCACAGCCTGAGCTTTGACGACGGCTCCCAGGGCTTCCCGGACAGCCTGGAACCCGGCCACAGCGCTTCCTTCCCTTCCCTATCCAAGAAGGAGCTGGACTTGATGCTGCTGCAGGACACCATGCTGCCCTTGGCCTCCGACCCCCTGTTCTCGGCCGTGTCCCCTGAGGCCTCCAAGGCCAGCAGTCGCCGGAGCAGCTTCAGCATGGAGGACGCAGACATGCTGTGACGAGGGGCTGCGCCCGCGCTGGGGGCGAGGACTGGGCCTTCGAGTTTGGTTAGTGAAGTCACGGGGCACTCTTCCTCCTGGGGGAGGAGCCCGTCCTGCTGAGCACTTGAATCTACATAGGAGTACATTTTCTCTATGCAACGGGGGTCTCGCTTCAAGGCTCACCGGGTACCACCATGTCTTTTGCAAGCTTTTTTGTTGCCCAGAGCTGGAGCCAACCTTCTTGGCTTGCCGTGGCGTTGGCCTGGCTGCAGCTTTTCCAGCCAGGCAGCATGATCTCGGCTGCTTCGCCTCCCACCGTGTCCCTGCTGTGCTCCCTGTGTGGGCTCGGAGCTCCACGTCCTGGGTGTGATGCTCACAGCTCTCTGCCTCGCTGCCCCCTCCCAGTATTCCCCTGCAGTGCCACTGATGGCGTTGTCACAGTGTCACCTCCCTGCTGGGGCTCCTCCTGACAGTGCCTCTCCAGGGCAGCGGGGAGAAGCAGTGCTCCAGCGGAGCAAGCAAATTCCCAGGGCATGGGAGGGGATGTCCTATGGAATTTCGTCGCTTCGATGTCGTGGAGGTCCAGCAGCACTGTGTTCATCAGCCTCCACCCCACAGAAGTGCCTCTGCCCTGAAACACCACACTATGCTCTCAGCTCAGGAGCAGCATGTGGTTTTGATGATGACTCTTTGCATGCGTACCGAGAGCGGACGTCCTGCCCTGCATCAGCGTGGCAGCCGTGCCAGGGGTGGATCTGTGCCCATTGCTAAACCTGAGCATCACTTCTTGTTCCACTGTTGGCAGCATGCTCCCAGCCTCACCGGTGGGGCTGTGAGGTGTTGGTCATTGCTTCCCTGGCAGTGAGGGGGGGGAGCTGGGGGTGTGAGGGGGAAAAGTGAAAAATACTGCACTGATCTGTGAAGTGCAAAGGGGAGCACCAGGGAAGGCTGCATGGAGCCCTCTGCAGCGCCCCATCACGGTGCAGCGCTGTGGGGCTGGGGGGAGGTTGGGTGTTGGAGAGCAGGAGCCTGTGTGGGGGTCAGTGTGTGCCCTGTTCCACCATGAGGATAGGGAGCAGTGGGGTGAGGTGGGGAAGGGATGTGTGAGCCAGCTCCCGAGGGAGAGGTGCCTGTGTGGTGTGGAGGGTGGGGGGAAGTGTGGAGGGTGGGGGGAGAGGAGGGAAGGGGCAGAGATGGCAGCAGGGCTGGCAGGGGCCAGTGGAGTTGGGGCTGTTTCAACCTGTGTGTTCACCGGAGGCCTTTGGGCATCACTGCCGTTAGTGCCTGCAAAGACAGAGCTCCTCCAGGATGGGACAGCGGCCCTCCAGGGTGAGACAACGTCCTCCAGGATGGATCAGGGGTCCTCCAGGGCGGGATGATGTCCTCCAGGATGGTTGTGCCAGGCCCTCCTGCTGCTGGGGGCATCTCCCAGTGCGTGAGCAAGCAGCTGTGGATTATTGTTATTTTTTAAATCTTTTTTTGGAGGTTTTGTTTGTTGGTTTTTTTTTTTGTTTGTTTGTTTTATTTTTTAATGCACTGTGCTCTGATTTAAAAAAAAAAAAAAAAAAAGAAATTTTACTACTGTTTTATAAAGAAATGTATAAAAGAATGAACTGGAATGGAAGAAGAATCATTAAAATATATTTATTTACGACATACTGGAGCATCGTGGTGTGGGCTGTTTCTCCTGGGGGCACTCAGAGCTGTGCTCCTGCAGTCGTGTTGGGGCTGCATCCCCATTTCTCCTAGGGTTGGATTTTGGGGTGCTGGACCTCCAATTAGCATTCTGCTGGTTAATTAGAGCCTTGGGAAGGGCAGGTATGTGTGGTGGTGGGGGGCGTTGGGTGGGGGTACCCCTGGGTGTGATGTACTGCCCCCTCTGCTCCCACCGCTGCTGGGTTAAGCACACACGCGCACAGGGAAAGAGAAATACAAAGAAATCCTGCCTTAAAATAGACTTCCCAGGGTGGAAAATCGCAGGGGCTGATCTTGGAAACTTCATTAAAGGGAAAAGGGGAAAAGCGAGAGAGGAGTTGGAGGGGGGGGAAGGAGGGGCTCAGAGACTGGGAAAAAAGAACCCACCCTGATTTATCTGGGGAGCGTGAGCGCTAAATAGAGAACAGCGCCTGAAGTGTGAATGATTTCCTATATTAACACAGAGAAAAACTGATAGCCTTTTCATGTCAGGAGAACAGCATGGGGGGGGGTGACATTGTTCCATCTCTGGGTTTGCTCACTCTTTATCAGGCAGAGATCAAAATTTATTCCCAGGATGAGGCCCGCGGCCCGGCTGAGGCCCTAGAGATTTTTAAGGGCCTAATTAAGAAAACAGGATGAAAATGGCGAAATAAGAGGGCAATTTACTTCTTGCAGAATAGGGAGATCAAATCAACTTACGAGCAATTAATGTGCACAAGGAGAGAATAAAGGGATGCTGGGATATGGTAGAGGGCCTCATTTTAATGACATGCTCTGGTGTTGGCATAGAGGATTACTCTGAAGGTCAGATGTAGATTGAAACGACCTTGCAGATTCTTAACCCTCCTTCCAATTAACAGAACCAACTCAGAAATGCAAAAGACCCCGGCTTGGAGCACTGTCATCCCTTTATGTTCAGAAGGGAGAAAAAAAAAACATCATAAAGGAGAGAGAGGACGAAAGGGGGTTTCCTTCGCTGAAACAACAGCTGCTGGAGACGGAGCTCGGGCGGGCGGGAGAGAAGGGCTCTTAATTACAGCATGTGAGCCACCCACCAAACAGAGCAGTGCCAGCACTGCCAGTGGGTGCAGGGGAGGAGGGAGACGGGCTGCAGGGCTGTGATGAGCTGCGACCGGGCTCTGCTGTGGGTCCGGGGTGGGAAGGGGGATGGATGGATGGGTGGGTGAGTGAGTGGATGGACAGACAGATGGATAGCTGGGTGGCTGGACGGGTGGATGGGTGGATTGATGAATGGACAGACAGGTGGAGAGATGGGTGGGTAGATGGGTTGGTGAGTGGATGGATGGATGGACAGATGGATGGATAGGTAGTGGGTGGGTGGATGGGTGGATGGATGGATGGATGGATGGACAGACAGATGAGTAGATAGGTGGCTGGATGGGTGGGTGGATGGATAGATGGACAGACGGATGTGTGGGTGGATGAACAGATGGACAGACGGATAGATGGGTGGCTGGACAGGTGGATAGGTGGGTGGCTGGATAGATGGACAGACAAATGGGTAGGTGGGTGGCTGGATGGGTTGGTGAGTGAGTGGATGGATGGACAGACAGGTGGATCGATGAGTGGGAGGATGAGTAGGTGCATGGTTGGACAGATGGATGGATGGATGGATGGATGGATGGATGGATGGATGGATGGACACATGGATAAACAGATGGTTAAATGGACAGGCGGATGGATGGGTGGGTGGGTGGGTGGATGGACAGAGAGATGGACAGACAGAAGTATAGATGGGTAGATGCGTGGATGGATAGGTAAATGGGTGGATGGATGGGGGGGTGGGTGGACAGCAATAGTGCTGGGCTGCAGGCTCACAGGTGCTCCTCATTCAGGTCATCATCAAAGCATCTTCAGCACACACTGGGGTCTCGGAGGATGTCCTCAGTCCCATACTGCCCCTCCTGCACCAACCGAGCTGCAAGTGTCCCATCGGAGCGGGACCAGATGGGCCTTAAAGGTCCCTTCCAACCCAAACCATTCTATGAGTCCTCAGTGGTTCCACTCGCACTCTTTGGCACATTTTTCCATTACCCCATGCAGCATGCAGTTGTTGTTTTTCGGGTGGATCCTAAGCAGCACTGGGGGTGGCTGCACCATCCGGATGAGGGACTGTGCGCTGGACCTTCGGGGGCAGCCGCGTCCCGACGTCTCTCACCCGGGGAGGTCGGGCTGTGTCCGCGCCATCCGAGCGCACCGCGGGGTCCCGCAGGGCCGGGATGGGGTTGCGGTGGGGGACGCGGCGCCGAGTGCTGGGCAGGAGCAGAGAGGCTGCACAGGGCCCGAGCAGCCACCAGAGAGAGCCAGACTGTTGCTGGAGAAAGCCGCTCCGTGCCGAGCCCGGCCGTGCCGCCGGGTCCCCGCTCGCGGTCAGCTGCTTCTGGTGCGTAGGGTTTAGACGAGTTTGCTGTGCTACCTAGCAGAGGGAATGCAGATACCTCTTGAGGGGCTGCTGCTGCTTTCGGCTCGAGATTTGGGAACTGACAGGAACTGCGTCCCAGTTGCTGGGACTTGCTGGCCCCAGAGCTCAGCGCCGTTGTGCTGCCTGTAAGCAGGTCATCTCCTGCTTGAGCTCAGCCCGTGCCTGATGTGCTGCTCTCTGCCCTCCTGGGGTCGGTTTTGGTGAGCCCACGAGGGGAACCAGCTGCAGCAGCTCTCTTCTGATGCCCTCAGTGCTGCCAGCAAGTCAGCTCACCCAGCGCTTCCAGTCTCTGCAAATCCAACTTTCTGAGAGCTCTGAACGCCCTTCCTCTGGGCTAAGCTACAAAACAGTGCAGCAGATCTGTGGGCTCCAGGATGGGATAAAGCCCTCTGCCATGCAGGGCTGGGGGTGGGATGTGGCCGTGTGCCCTGCTGTGCCGGGCCTGGTTTGGGGTCTGCCCAGTGCTGATCAAACTGCAATTGTCTGAGGATGGGTTTCCTTCTAAAGAGCTCCCTGACTCCCTCGGTGCCATCCTTCACATGCAGACAGACAGACTTACGCTGTTGGCATTCCAGACAATGTTCTGCAAGAAGATCCCTTGGAAGGAGTGAAAAACTTTAATGAAACCTTAATGAAACAGAAGATGGGCTTTATCCTAACACCAGCCCAGCACCCCAGGAGCGCACTGCTCAGCAAGCAGGGCAGCCCTGCCCCATGAAGGGAGCAGAGGAGCAGTGTGGAGCCTACAGGAGGAACTGATCTGGGGGCTTCCCCTGCCCCACCCCACACCTTGGGATGGGTGTGGGGCTCTGCAGCATTGCTGGCTCACAACCAGCCGGGCCTGCAGTCTGGAAGCCATCCCGTCTTGCTGCCGGGCTGTTGCTGAGTTTTCCTTCCCCCATCTCCCCTCATTTCCTTTCTGGCTCTCACTGAGCTCCTTCTGCGGTTTCAGCTCTGCTCCTTCCCCACCTGAAACCCCAACACTGCGCCGGTGACGTCAGCTGGGGTTGTTGTGGCAACGGTTGGGATGAGGTCAGAGGGAAGGGATGGTTTTTTCAGGTGGGGAGCAGGCTCTGCAGCCGCCTTGGCTTCGAGAACCCAATGCAGCTTTCTGCAAGCAAATCCTAGCGTGCAAAAAAGAGGGAGAGACTGGAAAACCTGTGATGTCTGTCCAAACATCGCTTCCAGTGAGAAAGGGGTCCCTGACTTTGAAGGGTAACTCCCTGGGTGCCTTTGGCTGCTGTTTTTCTGCCAGCAGCTTGTTAAAGCTATGGGGATGGTTTAATCTCCGTTGGGACTTTTGGTGCCGCAGCAGAGGTGGCTGTGTGCCCTGAGCCAAGGGGCAGAGAATGGGGACAGAAGGATGGGGAACGCTGGGAGGGGCTGTGCTGGGAAACAGACCTGGGAAGAGGAAAAGGCAGCGCAGGCAGAATGCAGCTCCCTCCTGGAGAAGGACACTGAGCGTCCGTGCCTCGGTTTCTCTGCAGCCTGGATGACGATGCCCAAGAGACACAGCAGTGCTCACTTCAATGTAGGGCAGCTGGTGGGGGGCAAATTCCTTGGGTCTGTGCCCTGCAGAGCCAAAGCGCAGCTCCTGGCCATGCTCCTTGGCCCCAGTGAGGGGCAGAGCAGCAGAACTTGTGCCTTTGGCCTCAGCTGGAGCTGAGCAGCCCTCCCTGCCCTTCTCCATGGCCCTGCCGAGGCCGGCACCTCTGTCCCACGGTCTCAGGAGGGCTGGGGAGCAGCAGCAGCAGGATGTTCCATGCCTGGTGCTGAACACACAGTGTGGACCAGTTGAGGAGCACATGGGGGTGCTGGGATCCCAGGATCCAGGCTGAGATTGACAGCACTCAATTTGTCCCAACGTTTAGAACCCCGTTGGAAGGAAACCCAGTCCGGTTTGTTCAGGGACCTCAGGGAGGTGGGATTCCTCATCCCAAGCCCCCGTTTTGGGCTCATGTATCTCTCAGACCGCAGTGCAGCCCTTCTGCCTCTTCCCCTGCGCTTCTGAGCTGCTTTAATCAGCTCATAGTTTTCATTTCATGCCTTTCTCGCTCTCCTTTTTGAGGGGGCAGTGAAATTTATACAATATTTAAGCAGCATAGTGGAGTCCTGGAAGATATTATTAATGTAAAAGGGACAGGCTGGAAATGCACTTGAACCTGGTTACAATTAGAGGGTGATTTTTCTAAAGGTCAATGAATTCAGATAATATCCACAGGGGGGAAAAGAAATTTAATACCTTTTTAGTGAATTAATTAATTATAATATTATATCGGCTTGGGGTTCTTTTCCAGAGTGATTAAGGGAACGATCTGTCTTCGGAGAGGCTGGGGGGTGTCAGTGAGCTGAAGACTGACAGAGGGGCAGGGAGAGGGGGAGAGTTTAATGTGAGGATAATGGAGCCTTTTCTTCCCTTTAAAAACTTGCTGCATTTCCAAGGCCGCGTGATTCCGCCTGCTGGCCCGGACCTTTCTTTGCTGTCTCTCTGTTGGAGGGATTATTTTGTATTTTTGTCTTTCCAGAGCTGTTTTGGGTGCTTGGATGATGGGCATGGAGAGGGGCAGTCAGATTTGCTGCTGTCCCAGTGCTGTGTCACTGGAGGCACTGGGAGGCACTGGGAGTTGCGGTGCTGCTCCTGCAGCACTGGGTAATCTGCAGCCTGAGCAAGGATGGAATTTACACTCTCAGCTAATCCAGCCAGCCCCAGAAATTAATTATGGCCTTGTACATTAAAAATTAACATAACCTTTCTGGATATATGTTCTTACAGCACAGGAGTGGGACGGAGTCCTTCAGCTGCCTGCGTTAGGAGCTGCTTTTCTTCTAATTGTTCTCCCCCCTCGCCCCACTTTTTAAAGATGTGGACTTCTGAAGCCGTTAATCACAGTAAAGTTTAGGAGGTTTTAATTGTGTTCTGTCCCAGCTGCAGGGAAGGGCTGGGAGGGAAGGGGTGCACAGTGTGCACTCAGGTGGGCACACGCAGGTACCAAAATCCAGCAGGGTTTGGGCATTACCCACAGCTCAGCCCTGGGGAGATGGGTTGGAAGAAGCACCGCTGCCTAATTGCTCTGCAATCCCTATCATCCCCTGTGCAGATGTGGTTCCAGCAGAGGGTGGTGATGAGGAAAGTCAAGATGGCTCGAACCAACACTTCATGGGCATCCAACAAGATGTGCGCTGTGGGGTTTCTCTGGGGGGATTTGGTCTCTTCTGCCCCAGCAACACGTCCCTGTGCTTCTGTCCACTCTGTGTGTGGGGCTCTGTGTTCCACCCCACCTCCGTGCTCCAAAGCCCTCCCATGGAGCAACACCTCCCAGGAAGCCCATCCAACCCAAGCGCCATATGGATCCTGCCCAGTTCCCTCCTTCTCCATTGTCTCCAATGGGACAAAGCCCTTCCAGGCCGCAGTCACGTCTTCTCTTTCCCCCCTCTCCTTCCCATCTCTTCTCCTTCACCCCCCCTTCCATCACACCAGCCCTTCCTTTCCTCCTTCCCCCCTCAACCCCACCACCTCCCTCAGCCCGCGCTTGTCGAGAGCCGCCTTGCTCCCATTGTGCTATCTTTGGGTCCTAAATTAAAATTTATGACATCTTGAAATGAGCAGTGAGGGTAATTTTGCTTCTGAGCGAAGATGCTAATGAGTCCCCTTAAT
Source organism: Lagopus leucura (assembly GCF_019238085.1). Taxonomy (NCBI): domain Eukaryota; kingdom Metazoa; phylum Chordata; class Aves; order Galliformes; family Phasianidae; genus Lagopus; species Lagopus leucura. Next base: position 401,272 of record NW_024962290.1, read on the forward strand.
GGCGTGAATAAGGAGTTGACGGGTCGTGTGTCACTTTGCGCAGCCCGTGCTGGTGGTGTAATGGCCGCAGTAAGTGTCTGTAATTATACCCTGTCTCACTGTATTTTGGCAGCCGTTGTGGGAGAGCAGGCGGCTCCGCGTGTACAAGGCAGGGGGGAGAGAAGGGAAAAATCCCAGCCCCTCCCGTGCTTCCTGGGCTCAGCCCCCACCCGGAGCTTTGATGGAGCTCTCCTGCCTCTTCGTCTCCCCTTTGGAACAAGGTCGCAGACCCATGAGACCCAATCCCCAAATATCTCAGTCCCCGTGTATCCCCATCTGCATTCATCTCCACTCCCACATGTTCACATCCCCACAAATCCACGTCCTTGCACATCTCCATCCTCGTGTGTCCCCATCCCTGCACATCCCCATCCACCCCATCAGGGCTGCAGCACCCATGGGGATGGCGCTGAGCTGTTGGACCCGAGCGCGGCACAGCCCTGCATGGGACCAGGGGCGACACGTGGTCTGTCCCCACCAGCCCCCAAAACAATGTCCTGGCTCTGCTCAGGGGTTGAACTTTGCTTCCAAAAGCACAGACATTCTGAAAGCTTTGGTCTGACAAAGCAGCCCATTCTATGGGTCACCTCACCTCAAGGCTCCCTGCAGTCACAGAGCTCCATATCCACAGTGCAGCTCACCTCTCCTTGGCAATCCCCAAGAAAAGGGCTGTGGGCTGCTGGTGGATCCATCAGGCACGCTTCCCCTGGGCGGTGCTTTTGTTTGGGTGCTTTTTGAGATACGCAGGTGCTGCTGCAACACCTTGATTCACAACCAGGCCACACACTGCCACTGTATGTGAAAGCAGTGGGTGAAACCCAAACAGCAGCAGCAAGATCCTCAGCCAGGCACAATACAGCAGCACTGGGGAGCATGCAGCCCCATGGTTTGTGTGCTTGGGGGTAACAACAGATGGGAGAAAGTGCTGCAGCAAGGATGGGGTGATGGCACAGCTGAGCTCATGAGCCTTTGGCACACTGTGGGTTGCAGAGTAGAGTGACGCTGGCCCTTCTTGCATTTTGGGACTCGTGAGCCTTTGAGCTGCTGCAGAAGGATGATTTATGCACTGCTGAGCACGTTCTTGGAGGATTTTTTTCTGTAGGTGGGATTATTGTATGAGCTCCTCCTGAAATCCTGAGAGCCCTGTGTGTATTTCTGCCTCTCCTCCCGCTGCCTTGTCCCAGGGTGAGGAATTCTGTGCAATCCCAGCCCTGTCCCAGGGCTGCAGGACTCCTTACCAGGGGTGCTGCAGGTGTTGGGAATAGGAGTTATTTGCCCCAAGTCTCCACTCTGCTCTGCCACCACCGTCAGATCTTTGTTGGAACCCCATAGCAATGACAGGAGGCTCTGCAGCTCTGCTGAGACACACGTCTGGCTCTGGGCATGGGCGCATCGCTGTCATCTTCAGAGAGGAGGAGGGCTGAGGGTAAAAGTGCTGAGTGCCCCAAACACCGCAGCTGCAGAGCTGTGTGCTTCACAAGGAGCTGGGGGGGCTGGGGAGCTGTGCAGGGCTGTCCCCAGATCCCCAGCTGCTGGGTGATGCTGGCAGAGGGCTGCCTGCCCTATAGAGCCCGGGGGGGGCCGCCCCCCGGTTCCAGCACAGCTGAATGCTGCCACGTCATCAGAGCATCAACAGGAGCAGGGATCTGAGTGGCAGCATGGAAGGACAACATCAATAAAGTGCAGAGAGCTGCGAGCAGTGAGGGGAGGGCTGGCAGCAGGCTGCTGCCTCACACCACCGAGATCAGGGCCATTGAAATATTGAAGTACTCGCATATAAACTGCGCTTTCAAGTATTTTTGACAAGGGTACTAATTAAATCTTAATTGACATTGCACTAATTAGCTTCTTAATTACATGGAACCACGTAATTAGCAGCACACTCTCTGCTAATTGTTAATTAGGAAAACCAGGCTTCCCCTTATGCCCACCCCCCCTCGCAGTCCCTCCCCTCTTCTTGTCACTTTTAACTAAAGAGCCTCTGGTGGGATGAGGAGGAGGAAGGGGTGGCTGTGCTCCCAGCACACTGAGGTTGGAACAGGGATGTGTGGCTCCAGGTGAGCTTGGGCAGAGATGGAGACACGCATCTGTGTGCACACCTTGGATTGAAGTACTGTGGGCATGGAGTGCTTGTTAGGGATTGTTAATGGCAAGGATGGGTGAGTGGCATCATCCCTGCACTTGGGGACAGCCACACGCTGGTACTGTCCTGCGCTTTGGTCTCAGCAATGCAGCATCGCTGGGTCAACCTGCTATGGCCTCAGGGAGGTGGTGATGGTGGTGGTGAGCCCCCATACCAAAATGCTGCCCTAACTTTTGCTGCTTCCTCAGGATGCTGCCTGCACGTAGCATCCTGCCTGGGCTCCAGGCCCTGCTGTGCTGCTGTTCCACCCAAGGATCCCATCAGGCTGCTGGTGCTGCTTTGTGACCCCTTGTCCCACAGCAATGTGGTCAATGGAGAAAACTTTTTTCTTTTGGCAAATCTGTCTGCTTGCTCCCTTTATTGGCTTGGATTTTCTCACTCCCCCTCCTTGCTCCACCTCTCTTCCAGTAGCAGAATTTGGGAGCCTGTTACTGGGGGGCTTTGACATTCCTTCCAACCCAATCATCCCATGGTTCTATGGTCTTTAGGATCTCATACAGCCCAACTATTCTATGGCTCTATGATATTAAGGTCCCTTCCAACCCAACCATGCTGTGGTTCTGTAATCTCCCAGCACCAGAAGCTGCTCTGCTAGCAGCTTTGCCTTCCAGCACCCATCCTTAAGGTAAAAGAGTGACACCAAAACCCACAAGGCTGCAATTTTGCATGTCTTTCTCTCTCTCTTTATTTTTTTCAAATTGTTCAATTTTTTCTTTTCAATAGCTCAGTTTTCCAGGAAATACAAAAACATCTTCACACCTGCTGTCCAGTTCATCTTTCATGAGAGCCTGGAGGAGTGCAGTGCAGCTGGGAGAGCTCAGCCCCCGGTTATGGGAGAGGTGGAAGGAACAGAAAATATCTGTGTTTGCACAGGGCGAAAAGAGAGGAAAAGGGAAAGAAAAGAAAATGAAGAGGTGAGAAAATTGTTCGCATTTGACAAATCTTTCTAATTAGGGGCCAATTATGTCCTCAGATTCCTAATTGGGATTCCGGCAGGTTTTCAGGCTTGTACGGTAATTACAGGCTCGTAATTCTATTAAGATGGAAATTTGGGAGAAATACCTTATCATAACATTTAGATTTTGCCATCTGTGTTGATGGGTTGAAGGAGGGTGCTTGGCACTCCGTGTTCAGGGCTCGATCATCTGCTGCTGCCAGGCATCGCAGGGAACCTAGGGGCTCAGCATCACCCCAGTGCCATGGGGGATCTCTGGGGTTGCACTGGGACAGGTGGGATGAGAGCCATCGCTGTCCCATCCGCTGCCACCAGCTCAAACAACCCAGGTGACCCCTTTGCACTTGCTGTAATCTAGAGGAGAAAAGAGCTGAGTAGTTTTCCAGCAGCCTCTGTTTCCATTGGCACCAATTCCATGTGGGTGTGGGTTTGCAGCTCAGATTCCCCCCCCCTCAAAGGGCAGGGATGCAGCTGGAGTGCAGTGTGATGGGTTTGGGATCTGGCAACCAAAACTGGCAGGGAGGAGGAGAACAGGAGCTGGGCTGGAGGGAGAGCACTGTGCCCAAGTGCTTTGCTTAAATTCAGCTGGAGGGTTTTGTGCTGATCACGTTGGCTATCAGAAAGCAGGGTGAGTTACCCAGCCTGTTCTCCTTCCAAAGAATGAAGGAATTTTAATATTTCTTATTCTTTCTTAAAAAAAAAAAAAAAAAAAAAAAAAAAAAAAAAAACCAAAAGCACTGACCATTTTTGCTTGAACAACTGCAATATTCCCTCTCCCCCCATTCCCCTTGCCTGCTGTTCAGCCTGGCTCAGCCACCAGCGGCCATCAGTGTGCTGAGATCTCCCCATCTCTGCAGGCAGTTTGGGGCTGGGTGCAGGGTGTCCCCTGGGGCTGAGCCAGGTGTGGTGCTCCTGCAGAGGTCAGTGCCCCACAGATCCTGTGTGCAGCCTCAGATCCCAAAGAAACCCAGAAGGTCCTGCTTGGACCAAGCTTCCCAATGGGAAATCCCTTCTTCTCTCCTGACCGGGAGCATTTTGTGGCTGAGCAGCGTCCCCTGCTCTGTAGGGGAGGTTTGGTGCTGGCTGGGGATTCTGGGCAGCACAGTCCCCACGAGGGCGGCTGCAATTCAGGGCTCTTGGCATTGCTTTCCTCTTGGCAGCTGAAAGCAGCTGCTGGTAATTATTTTAATCTGCGTTACTGGGTGGGAATACAGCTTCTTCTGGATCTGCAAATTCATAATAACACTAAAAAGAGGGGGAAAAAGAGAGAGAGAGAGAGAGAGAGAGAGAGAGAGAGAAAGAAAAGAAGAAAACCCTCCTCTCTGTAAGAGCCTTGCTCGCTTTGATCTTTTGTGTGAGGCCTCTTATCGGGACCAGAGTAGGTTTACATGCTGGCAGATAGGGGAATAATACTCAGCGGAGATAAGCTGCAGCCCCGGCTCTCCTTTGTGTGGCAAATTTGATAGTACTGGGAAAATGTTTACTGGGAGACCTGGGGAGAGAATCAGTCCCAGCACAGCTGAGAAAAATAATTGCCCTGTGTTATAATTAAAGGGTTTGGGCTCTGCTCACTGCCCTGGGCTGCAGGAAGGTATTGCAGCGTGGTGTCCCAGTGCAGCCCATGGGGGGAGCAGAGGGCACACGCAGCTGCCATCGCTTATGGGGACACAGAGGAAATCCTTCAGGATGGCTCGAGAGGAGTTGAGCGCAGGGAAGCAGCAGAGGGGAGGAAAAACCCGATGGATTTCTGCATCCTGCAGCTCTTACAGGTGCCAAAGGCTCCCAGCGGCTCCGTCGGCATCTCTGGGCATCCCCCAGGGCTGTGCAAGGATGTGGGCTTGTGGGAATGGGGCTGGAGGGGACCTCGGGGGTCACAGGGGGTCACAGAGGGTCACCCCCCCGCCCCCCTCCACCCCGCGTAATCGGTTTCCTATTAATCTGGCATTTTATTATTATTATTATTGTTATTATTATTAAACATCTCTCTTCTCCCAAATCATCTCAGAGCTGCGGCGAGGTCCCCGGTAATGGCTCCATAAATTTCAGCCATAAAAAGTAATGGAGGGAGACAAATGAGATAATTAGGAATAAATCTTGGCGAGGTCTCTATTCATCAACATCCCCCAGAACCGGCCAATATTCCAAATCATTAGCAAAGCCCGTAATTAACAAAGAGCCAAGGCTTCCAACATTAATAAAGCTCTCTCAACTCTATATTATCAGGTAGCGGCTGACGAATCGGCCCCGTTAATATTACGGCCTTTGTTCAGGATCTTCTCTTTCTCTTTCTCTCTCTCTCTCTTTTTTAAAAGCTAAAAACCCCATGCATTTATTTTTTTTTTAATTCTTCTGCTAAATTTTAATTAGATTTTGCATATGCATCTGCAGAGGGCGAGTGAGGGGACAAAGGGACGGGGCTTTTTTATTTTCTCACTGCTCGTCCCAAAAGGCCGGGGTCAGGGATGCTCCCAGCCAACACAGAGCAGCGTTTACCCCACAGCTGTCCCTGGGGGTCTGTGCAGGGATGCGCCCTGCTGGGCAGCTCAGGCTGCTCAGAACTTGAAGTAGGAAATAATCAAAGGGCCATTTATGTGCTGTGGTCACAACAGCTTCCCATACGCAGCCAAGAAATACTGCCTGAGATGTAAATGTTCGCCTTCTGCTTGCTTCCTTCCTCCCTGAGGTGAGCGTTGGCTCTCTGTTAGGAGGCTGCAGGGGAGCAGAGCTGGGCTGGCAGATAGATGCAGGACCGGGGTGTGCAGTGTCAGCAGGCACAGCTTAGGGCATCACTGCACCCCTGTGTGCTGTGCTGGGGCTCTGAGGTGCCAGCACAGGTATCTGCACACAGAGCAGGGTGAGTGGGAAGGCAGGAAGGTTTTCATTCTGCTCTCCTTTCTGCCGTTAAGGGCTGTGCCCATGAGACCAGCTTGCTCTGCGCTCCCCAAAATGGGGATGGTGGTGGCTGAGGTTGCGCTGTGCTGCTCACGCTGCAGGCATGGAAAGCACGGCATAAAGGCAAATCCTCCAAAGCGCAGTCACTGCAGAGCTGTTCGCTCCTCCTGCGCGAGACACGGGGATGGAGGATGCTGAGACCTGGTGCAGTCCTTCATCCCAGCCAGGGGAGCAGAGCCTCTTGCCTTGGGAACAGCCCTGGGATCCATCTGGTTTGGCAAAGCAGCCCATGAGCCAATCTGTACCTCCAGGAGCCTTCCTGAGGCTGAAGCTCTCCAGGAAGAGTAAGGGCAACAGGCGCTGCAGAAACTGAGCTGCAGAAAGCCCCAGCAAACAGTTCATCTCATATACTACAGAGAAACCCTAGAGCTTGGAGGAGAGAAAAACCCAGCTAGGAAGGGAAAATCTTGATGCAGAAAGCTCTGGGTCTTTGGACAGAGAGCTCTAAGGAAGGAACAAGAGGATGCAGCCCCAAAGTCACAGAAGACTTCAGCACAGCACAAGGGGAGGTGGAGCCAGCTGTATGGGCTTCCCCTGTCCTCCCCTCCCATCACCAGCCTGGGTTACACCAGCTGCTTTATGGGGGAAGCAGAGGACACGTGTATCTCATCCTTTCACTGCACAGCTAGTCCTACTGACCCTAGAATAGGGAACCCCAGTGCAGGGATCCCTTCCTTGCTGAGGGCCCTTGGCACCCCGGCCCACATACAGCCCCATCACAGCTGAGATCTGCTGCTGGCACAGTTCTGCATCCATCTCCATCCAGCTGCAACACCCCGTGGCTGGCAGGGTCAAGAGCTCTGCAGCAAAGCCCCCCACAGCAGCCCCAGAGCCCCTCAGGGGTGTCGTTGCCACAAGGTAGGCAGATCTGAGCAGCCACTGTCAAGGCAGCTTCCAACATCTCTCCTAGTGTGCCTTTTCCTTTTTTCTTTCTTCCTTTTTCTTCCTTTCCCTCCCTTCCTTTTTCTTTTCCTCCCATCCTTTTCTTCCCTTTTCCTTTTCTTTTCCTCTTCTTTTTCCCTTTTCCTCCCTCTCCTCTCCTCTTTCCTCCCTTTCTTTTCCCCTTTTCTTTCCTTTTCCTCTCTTCTTTTCCTTCTTTCCTTCCGCCAGAGGAATCATCACAGAGCTTTCAAACCAGAATCTGCTTCGAGCAAAATTCTATACCCTCTTTGCTGGCCGGATGGATGTCACTAAGAGACGCGGCTGCTGAGCGCTTCTGCAGCAAAACCCACCTCCATTCCCTCCCCCGGCGCTGAGCGGCTCGGGGCCGGGACGCCCTGCGGTAGGGGGCAGCCGCACGCCGGTGAGATCAGCTCGGAACTGCGCGGAGCGGGATGGAGCGGGTGGGAGCATCCGAAGCGCTTCACACCTCGGGCGGTCTGGTGTGTCTGGTCGGCATGGAGAAGGCCGGGTTTGTGCTGTCAGCATCTATGGAGCTAAGGGTAACCCGTGCTATGGGGCTGCGGCCCGGAGCGATGCAGCTCGCGGCATCTGGAAGCCATCTCGGAGCTGGGGTGCAGACAGGGCTGTGGCGGAGCCGAGCACAAAGAGAGGAGGTGTGGAGACAGCTGGGATGTCTCTATTGCGAAGAGAGAAAAGGCGGCTTGGAGGTGTGAGGTCAGCCGGTAATCACCAGCACGGCCTGCGGTGCTGCCAAAATCTTGAGTAAAACAGCCGAGGCAAACACAGGCGAGCTGCTTACCTGCCTTTGCAGCAGGCAGAGGATACCAGCAGTGCTGGGTGTGCAGGCACGCTTTGAAACTCAGAGCCCAGAACGCAAAATTCTTTGTTGCCCATAGCCAGGAACAGGCTTAGGTGCTAACGAGCTTGGAAATGAACGGGGCTGGTGCAGAAATAGGAGCCATCAGCCTCGCCTCCCTCCAAATAATTAATACCAAATGACAGCGCAAGGGGTGGCTCCCAAATTGCTGGCAATTGCATGGAGAAGGAGAACGAAGGGGGTATTTTGTAATATGGAGAGCAAACGCGGGGCATCCCAGTGCTGGGGGAGCCACCCAGAGCCCAAGGGAGCAGAGCCTGCTGCTGGGATGAAGCCTGGCACCTTGGGATGGTGGGGGGAGGAGTGCTGGGGGGTGAGCAGATGGGTGCACAGCGTGTGTCTGTATGCATCTGTGTGTCTGCATGCATCTCTGTGTGCCTGTGTCGATACAAGCAGGCAGCCATACGTGCGGATCAGTGTGCATGAAGGGTTTCATATACGTGTGTATGTTCATACACACACAGCCAGGTGCTGTGGCACACAGAGGGGTCCCTCACACACACGTGGATGGAGGGAACCGGAGGCTCGAGTCACCCCCAAGTGTCACCCCCACGTTTGGGAACGGCCGTATGAGGAGCCCATATGAGGCTGAGCGCATAAATAGGAGTGAATTAATGCTCGGGAAGGGGCGGCTGCTGGCCCTGTCCCACACGTGTGTGAAGCACGTGCCAACTTTTCCTGCTTGGGGGGGACGGGCGCTTTGGTCTTAAAACAAAAACAGTGCCACTTCTTTCACCCTATAACTCACCGCGGCCGCTCGGTGCGTTTCTGTGTGGGGTTAAAGGTAGGGCTGAATTTTCCTCCGCAAATATTCCCCTTAATGGCTTGCAAATGCTGGCACCCCCGGTGGGTGCTGCCTGTCTGTGTGCGTTGGCTGCCGGCGCTGTCTCACGGCACCGCGGCTCCCAGATATTTCAGCTCTCTCCATCCCCTCTCCGGTTTCAGCCGCGTTTGTAAAGAAAACAACTCCCACCGCCTGCAGCAGGAAATCACTATTTGGCTTTATGAGGCACCTCTTCCTGACGAGCTGCACACTGTGGTCTCCGCTCGCTCTGCAGGGCGGGTATCCCCCCAGAACCGGGCAGCAGGGTGGACTGGGGGCTCTGGGATGGCCCTCGTGCAATGGCTGTGGTGTCTGTGAATGGGGGAATGAGGGCTGCTGGAGCTGCTGGCAGTGCTGGTGGCAGCTGAGATGAAAGAAGGGAGGCAGAGGCCAAGCGGCGCCTATGGGCTCACAGCACTTTGTGTGCATTAAGGTGCTGAGTGTGCAAGGAGTGTCAGTGAAATGGAAATAAACTCGTTCTGAATTTTATTGGCCACATTTCCCAGCTCAGGCCCATGGCAGAGGATGCGACCAGCCCAGGTAATGTGAGGTGTAAGGAGGCCAGGCAGGATCCGGCCCCCCAGTGGCCCCACACACGTAACCTGCCCCATGCCTGGTGGAGCTGAGACCCCTGTGTCCATCGGGCTGTCCCATGGGTGGGCTTCTTGGAACCACAGCTCAGTTGAAGCCCTTATAACCCCCCAGACCCCCCTGCTGTGGGCTAGGTGTCCTGCCCTCCCCCCAGCTCAGGCTGCCCAGAGATCCCATCCAAGGCCTTCGGAACCTCCAGGGATGGGTCACCTACAGTTCTGGGCAGCAGTGCCAGCACTGCTCCTGGGTAAAGCATTTCCCCTTTGCATCTGACCTAAATCTTCCCTCTTTTAGTTTAAAACTGGTCTTCTACCATGGTGCTGTGCTTCAGGCAGGAGCTGAAGGGATTGCACTGAACACAGGTCCCCAGGTGTGTGTGTCCATGGGTGCACATACGTGTATGACCCCCTGGGAACCATAGGTCCAGCAGGGACACACTTCCTGGCTTTATTCCTTTCTGTATCTCCAAGATCTCGGTGTTTTGGGGGCACAAGCCCTGCTCTGCCCAACCCCACCTCCCCCATTGGGTCCCAGTAAGGGCAAGAGGCTGCTCTGCAGCACCCAGGAGAGGGTTAACACCAACCGCTCTGTGTTTTCCTTCTCCAACTTGGTAGCAAGGCAGAACGTGGAGATATATGGTCTCCGCTTGGGTCCCAGCCCCGGGGCCGGCTGGAGGAGCGGTGCTTTCAGGCAAATTGCCGCTTGGCAGCGAATCCCGACGGCTTTGGCCAACGCTGCGCTGCTCCAGCGATCAGACGGCTTCTGCACCCCGGAGACATCGCACGGCTCTGGGTAATCGCAGCCCTGATCCCACGGCCGGCGGCACCCTGTGAGATGATGTGAGGACGCAGCGCCGCGTCCCCCAGCGCAGCGCGCAGCACGAGGTCGCCAGGCAGCGGCAGCAGACGCGGCTTTGGCTGCCCGGTGAACGCTTGCCAGCGCTTTGCACGCGTGCGGGACGCCGGCAGCCAGCAGCTTTCCCCTCATCGGTCGCTCACGTTTATCGCAGATCGGGGATCAAAGACATCGGCCCCACCCGGCTCCTGCCCAGTTTCAGGGCTCTCGGAGAGCCGAGAAAACGCAATGCTGCCGGGGCTGCGGCCGCAGGCTGTGTTTTGGGGAAGGGTGAAAGCGAGGAGCCGAGCTGGTGGACCTGAGCGGCTAATTCCTTCCAGCTGCTGTCAGGCTGGCAGGTTCTCAAAGGAAGTTTAATAGACTGCAGTCATCTCCCCTCGGCCCGTCCCCCCTCACACGGCAGAACTGGGATTACATGAGCTGCACGGCTTGCAGAGACTGAGCTCTAATATTATATTTTTTTTTGGCTTTTGGCTCTGAAAGTGTTTTCATGTGTATGTGTGTCAGTGTGTGCACGCACGCACGCACATGTGGGATGCCGTTCTCTCAATGCTGGCCAAACCTGCCCTGACAGTGCATCAAATGGGGATCTCACAGGGCTGGGATGGGGAGTGGGAGCAGTGGGGAGGAGGAAGGAGCCGATTCCGTGGGCCCCCTGGCTGGAGCACACCCTGTGAGCAGGGAGGAAATGGGATGAAGAAAGTATTTGGAGTGGAAAATAAAAAAAATCTTCTCGCTTGCTTTATTGATTGCCATTGTGGACAGAAATAGCCATGGCTGCTGAAAGCAATCAGTGCCGAGCTGCCCAGCATCCCCCAGCTGTGGGGCAGGAGGGGCTCAGCTGCATGCATGGAGTGTCAGGGCCCTGCTGCACGCTGCTGCCTTGCCAAGTGTTGTGCATCTCGGTGAGCAGCCCCAGGAACACGCAGGCTGGCAGCAATTTGAGGATCAGCTTCTATTATTAATACATCAAACGTCTCGCCTGTAACAAATCGCCAGCAGAGCGATGCAAGTGAAAGCCCTGAAGGCAACGAGTGGTGCAGCTCCCCTGCCCATGGCGAGGTGCCCACTACACCCCCATCCTGGCAGGCAGATCCACATCACCTGGTCACCGAGCTTTAAAAGCAGCAGGAACAGAGCAATGGACCATTTCATGAACTTTAGCCCATTTAACTCAATTCCCTCCCAGCTGGGCTGGGAGGGGGGGTGGGTGGGGATGGGACACCGATGAGCCCAGGCATTGGTGCAGCGTAGCCTCAGGGCTGGCATCTGCACGGGCACATTGCAACAGCTCCCAGCTCTGAGGCTTCCGCACCAGGAGCGAAAACCAAGTGCTAGCAGCAGAGCAATTAGTTAAAAAACGGTGCACATCTGCTGTTAATTAATTCCCAGGCAGGAGGGTTAACCCCTGCCTTCCCCAGTGCTTCGCAAGGTGCATGGCCAGCAGCAGCTTGCAGCCAGAGGCAGGCGTGTACTTGGCTCTTCCAGGCCTTTCCAGGCACTCGTGCTGCTCTGCATCACCATTCCCACACCAGCACACTGCGGGTAGCGAATACACTCCAGGCCTGGGAAAGGGACTTGAAAAACCCTGGCCTTGCTGTGCCAATGCCTGGCCCATGGAGCTGGTGGAGGAGGTTGGCCCTCTTTGAGGACGGAGCATCGCTTTGCAAGGCAGAGCCGTGCTTATGGGTAGTTGCACTGGGTGCTATTTTATTTGCATTCTTTTCTCTGGGTGCGTGCCATCCTTCCCACACTGGGACACAAGCACGGCCCAACCAACCCCAGGGCGCTCCTGCACCGCGGGAATCTGTTCCCCATTAAGCATCTCCAGCAGCGCTCGTTACCACAGGGAGAGCAGCCTGCCAGCTCCAACCTCCCTAATTAGCACCACGAGTGAGGCCGGGCTGGGGAAGGCCGGCGCCTCTATCCCTCCTTGCCAAGGATGTGAACGGCTTGGAGCCGAGCTGCAGCCAGAACCGTGGCAATGCTCCCATCTGCTCCGTGCTGGGGCCCCGCTGCCGCCTGTCCAGGAGCAGACACCAAAACGCAGCCCCTGCTCCTCGCTCTGGGGCTCAGCTGCATTTGAGGATGGGTTAAAGCCCCAGTCTGCCGCCCCGCCATGCTTAGGATAGAGGAAGGCTGCTCGCATCTCCTCCTCCCTGCTGCGCACTTGCCCAGCACCAGGCTGCGACTGCCTTCCGCTCACCACTAAAAATAGGTTGAAGGGCTGAGCGGCAGCCTTGGAGGGCAGGCAGCCCAGATCCCGAACCAGCCTGTGTCACTGCGACCAACTGACCCATTTGGCCTTGGTTTTTAAGTGTTTTTCCCTCCTTGCTCAACTTCAGCCCAGCCTGCAGCCTCGCTGGGGTGGTTGGGACCTCAAGCCAATCTCCTGGGGGGTCACGGTCCCTTACTGGCACAGCATGGCACAGCATGGCATGGCATGTTTGGCAGTTGCTCAGTTGGGCTGAGAGGTGGCACGGCAGAACCCAAGCCACCAAACTCGGCCGCCTGTCTCCTTTTAGGGACATGATGCCCCTGCAACAGAGGTGAAGTGAGGGGCAGAGGACAGGAGAGCTCCAGGGCTGCTGCTGAGCCACCTCATGGCCCCAGTGCCAAGAGAAAGCCCTGCAGCCCTTGCAGGTCCTTGTGCCCTGAGCTGCAGAAGGATGTGGGGACAGGAGATGCAGTGTGGCTGTGAGCTGCCATTCCTTGGGCACATGAGGTGACACAGCAGCCCTTATTCAGAAATGAAGACAGACCTTTATTTACAGTAACAAAAGGGACCAAAGACAAAATAATAATAATAATACCATGACACTTCTTCTTCCTCCCCTTCTCCCCAGCCCTCCAACAGGGTGTTCTCTGCCCCCCTCCAGCCACCAGCCCTGTCCCTGCGGTGATGGGACGGGGGCCAGCAGCTGCTGGGGGTCATTTTGCACCAAGCTGCCCAGTGAGGGATGCACTTGGGGTTGCAGTCCTGCAGGAAGAGTGGGTGGGGATGAAGGCACTTGGCTGTGGGGGAATCCCCCTGCAGGCTGGTTATTGCACTTGGCTGCCAATGTCAGCACCGAGGAGGGGCTGGGGGCTGCGCCCACCCACACAGCCTGGCTCCAGAGGCCATCTCTGTGGGGTGGAAGGTTCTGCTGCACCCAGCCTTGGAGGATCCAAGAAGTGAGGATGCCCTGGGCCACCCCAAAGCAAGGCACAGCACCTGGAGCAGCGTCCTGGGAAACTGTGGGGTGGGAGCTCCTGCGCTCGGCTCAGGTGGCAGGATGCTCCCATGAACCCCGGGCGTGGGGAAGTGGTAGAGTGCTATGGCCGCCCCCAGCCCTGCTGATTCACCCTTCCCCAGGCAGGATCCAGCAGGCTCACCAGCTCTGAGGATGAGGCTTGCAGCGGGGTGGGGGGGCAGCACTCTCCTTCCTCACCGGGCTCCGTCTTTTGGCATTTCACGCCTGGGTTTCCACAATTTCTGCTGGGGAGCCTGCAGGAGGGGATGGGAACAGTCCCCTCTCCCCAGATCTGGCCCTCAGGAGGAGAAGCAGAGCCCGCAGCACTCCATGCAGATCTCCAGGCAGTCGGCCGACTCGCAGCAGGCATCGATGATGCCGCAGTCCATGTCGCAGGGCAGGTCGCAGTCCGCGCACTCGCCCGAGTTGCAGCAGCAGCAGCAGATGCAGGAATCCTCGGAGGTGCAGGAGCCGCAGGTGGCACAGTCCAGCACGATGTTGCAGAGGGTCAGGAACTCGCAGAAGAGGCAGGATAGGATGCAGTGGACGCAGCAGTCTGCAGGGAAACAGCCAGAGAGAGTGGGCAGGGAGGAGTGGTACCAGTGCTGGGCTGGTGAATGGATGCTCGGCCCCCAAAGGATGAAAACTGGGAACGAGGGGAGGGGGTGGGATGGGGCTGGGAGCCAGGCGCTGCTCCCTCAATGCCTGAGACATGCCCAGACCCCAATATAAACCAATTTTGGAGGAGGTGAAATGACACCCAATCAGTACCCGCCCTGGGGAAGGGTGAGTGGTGCAGATGCAGGAGGTGAGGGGAGCGTGGCTGCTGCCCAACTTCAGGGTCCTGGTGAGCTGGGAGGATGCTACATAAGATACCCCATGAGATATGTGGCCACAGCAAAGAAAATTCCCCTTGCAGAGAGTGGTACCTTCCTGCGCCTCAATAGGGATGTGGGATGAAGCTGACTTGGAGCTGCCCTTGCTCTTCTTGCTGCTCTGGCTGTTGATGGAGTGGTGGGACTGCAGCTTACGGTGAGGCTTCTGGGAGCTGGGCAGAGGGCGAAAGACCCCGTTCCCCGTGTTCCCACCTGGATCCGGTCCTTGTCCAGCCCCATTCTGCAGCAGGTGGGTGCAGGGGCTGGGGGCCTGTGTGGCTGCTCGCATCTGGGGCTGGCCTGGGGAGAGAGCAGGAGGTCACTGCTGGTCCCTGCAGTGCTGTGCTGAGGGACAAATGAGGTTCCGGCCCCCGTTCCCTGCCAGCATGTGGGAACCTGGCATGGTATTGCAGGAGGGATGCTGACTAAAGCACTGTCCAGGAGAATGGGGAGGAGGAATGAGATGCAAGAGACAGCTGGAAGGAAGGAGGCAGTCAGAGAAAGAGAGGGAGGGATGAGAAAAGAGCAAGAAACAACGTCTTGGCGTGCGGGATGTGGTGTGACTGCCAAACCTCAGCAGAGGACCTGGGTAGGGGGCTCAGCACTGCCAGCACAGACAGGAGGGGTGGAGGTGAGTGGGGGCACAGAGGGCATGGGGAGAAACCTCCACCTCTGCCGCCCCCAAAAGAAACCCAATGGCACAGCCGCCATCCCGCAGAGCAGCCATGAGCTGCACGGCCATCCCCCTCTGCTGAGCCAGATAAGGCGAAACTGGAGCGCTGCTCATCACCCCAGCTGCGTAATGAAAGGGCTCCCCAGCCTCTGGCTGAACTCCTCGGCCTGAGGAGGGAATACAGATCTGCTCTATCAGCCTCCAGCTGTGTGCTCCTGCTCGGCGCCGTGTCCCCATGTGTGGCGAAGGTGGCGTGGTCAGGAGAGGGCTGGAAACACAGCTCGAAACGCAGCTCAAGGGAGGGGGCTGCAATGTCTGACTCCCGCTGCAGTGATGCCAATCGAAGCCACAGACCCGGCCTGGACTGGAGGAGCTTTTGCCAAGCTTTGATTTCCCTCTCCCGCGCCAGTAAACAAGGGATGATTCAGCCTGGAGGCTCGAGGGCAAAGGCACCTCCGGCCGCCGGGAACAGTAGCTGCTTTCTGCACAGCGTGGCTGTGGGGGGACCCATGGGAGGAGGGGGCACGGCTCAGTCCCCCCCCCCCACAGCAATGACTGCCTGTCTTGCAGCGGCAAAAATAGACAGAGGCACGAAACCCGCAAATGTGTGCCTGTGGTGCTTCCAAAATGGGAGCTGCAGAAAGAAGTCTGCACGGGCATTCGGTGAGACGCGCTTACAACCACCAGTGCTGAGCTGAAAGCATTGGGTTGAAAGCAAGAGGGGTGAGAGAAGGGCAAAAAAGGCAAAGGGGAAATGGATCATGGATAAAATGAGACACTTTGCCCCCACCACTCCCTGAAGTCCCAGGGTTTGGTATCCCAAGGGAACAGGAGCACACACTGAGGTTCCACCACCATGCATGGAGCCCACGGGAACAGAGGCAGCGGGGCTGGTTGGAGCCATGGGGGAATGGGCAACAGAGCCCAGCACAGCCACCTCTGCCACTGCTCTCCCTGCACCCCCAGCTTTGCCCTCTGTTTTGTTCTGAAGCAGCACAACTTACAGCAGCCAGCAGTGCGCTGGGTTTGGCATTCTCCATTTCACTGCATTCCTCAGATTAAACTGTTTGTAAATCAAAATCATGCTCCAGCTCCAGTGAGCAGCAGGGAGGACCAGCCAGCAATCCCCCCCTCTCGTTAAGAAAAATAGCTTCCATCTTTCGGGATTGCTTTCAGGAGCTCTTTGGAGAGACAGCCCTTCAACCTGCAGCCCCGGAGCGGTGTGTGATGCTCTGCGGGGCGCCAGCAGCGCAGGGAGGAGCAACCCATTGCACCGACTGCATGCAATGCAAAGCTCTGGGATGGGCACGCTGTGCCTCACACCGGGGCGATGCTTCATGGAGCAGCTCAGGCTCCCCGGCACCCCCAGATGAGTGCCAGACTGTCAGACCCACAGCGCTCCTTCCTGTGCCCAAGGTGGGGTCACCAGCAGGACTGGGCTGCACTGTGACCCTGCACTGAAAGCGGCAGTAGTGGGCTGCAAACAGGGCTGCTGGCAGTAATGCCGAGGGACCAGAGGGGAAGGAGGGAGCTGCCCCACTCCCTGCCCCCCCACCAGCCTGGCCGTGCTCCCCTTGTCCCTACAGGGTGGGGAAGGGGCTGCGTGGGGCCGCGGCGTGCAGGGTGCAGTGGCCGTGGTGTGACTCAGAGGTGCAGAATGTCTGTGGGCAGCCGGCCCAGCTCCCAGATGCTCGCAGGGCTCGTGCTGGGGCTGGAGAAACGTGCGCTCTCCTTGCTCCAGGCAGCAGCGCCTGCGTTTCACTGTTCACAACCTCATCTCCACCCTGCTCCCCTCGGGAAGAAGCGCCAACCCACCCCCATCCAACCAACGGGGGTGGCTGTGTGCTAAGGGGCGGCCTGGGAGCAGAACCACCCACCCCACAAAGGGGCACAGAGCGAGGGCACACTGACAGAGCAGGGAGATGATGGCTTCTCATCACCGCCTGCCTCGTTAATGAGCACTATCACTTATTAATTGGCAGCAGCCGTGCCAAGGAGCACTCACATGTCACAGCTTCGGGAGTGCCCACGAGCTCCGTCCTGGCTGCTGTGGTGCCGTTGGGCAGCGCTGTGCAGGACTCAGCGTCATCCGAGGGCTTCTCAATCCTGGGGGCTGCAGGTGAAGGGTGTGAGGTCTCACCCACCTCTGCAAGAGAAAGAGGACGGGGTGAATGCCTCGGGAGGGGGGGTCACAGCCACCAACACAGTCCCCGGGCAATCACACGCCTGGATCATGCTTTGGGGTTCCACTTCAGGGTGCAAGCCGTGTCCGCTGGCTGCTGTTGTTTTTTGACCCAGTGCACAGCTGGGGGAACAGCTGGAGGGCTGCAATGGATTGAGGGTTGCACGGCACTGCTTCCCCTCCTGCAATGCCAGAGGTTTGAGACCACCCTCCTGTGGCCTCAGATTCCCTCTCCAACAAGAGAGAGGATGCAGTAACACCCAGCCAAGCACCTCCAGCCAAGCTTTCCCCCATTCTCATGAAAGAGCTCTGCCAGCCACCCCCCATCAGATCCCATTTGCCCTGGCACAGGAGCTGCCTCTGTGGAACTGCCTCGATTGTGGCAAGCCAAATCCCAAATGAGCAACTCCCCACCTGCCTTGTGGGGACAAACCCCAGTGCCACACATCTCCCTGCAGCATCCCAGCCAGCAGTGGGGAGCACTCCCCAGTGTGTGACTGGGGGCTGCAGAGCCCCCTCCTCCTCCCCGGCACAGGAATAGCAGCCGCTTGCACAACAGGGGCTGGACTGCACTTTATATAACCCTAAATTATAGCTTGGGCAAAGGGAGGGAGACCAAACAGCTGTAATTTCCCTGGCTATAACAAGAGATCCTACATGCAGGCAGGCAGGGCTGGGGGGGGGGGGGGTGCAGAGTGAGCCCTCGGCCACCGCGTTACACTCAGTGTAACAAGAGGTCCTACAAGCTGGAGCTGGGCAGACCTCAGCTGAGTAATTACAGGGACTACAGCAAGAGGCCCTACAAGGGAGGTGGGGGCACATCCACAGCCTGAGGTGGGCAGGAGGGGATGCATGCAGCTGGCAGTGATGCTGCCTCAGCCCCATGCATTCATCCCCTGCCTCAGTTTCCCCATAAGACTGCTGTGCCCTGGAGCCTGAGCCCTCCCCAGCATGGCCGAGATTGGTTTGCACTTTGTACCCTGGGTTCCTTCACAGAATCAACCGGGATGGGAAGAAACAACCTGCCTGTGGTCACTGTTTTAAGCGCTACCCTGCAGAGTGCAGATCTGCCCCCTGCTCTGAAGGGCTCCTGCTGGAGGACCCACCAGCTCTGCTGAGAAAACCTGCAGAGCCTGGCACCAAGCTCTCTGCATCCAGACCAGTGGTGATTTTGGTGCTCACTCAAGGGGAAATGCAGCAGCTCCAGCTGAGTTCTGCAGTTTGGCTCCAAAACCCAAACGGAGCGGGAGGAAGCACAACCCAAAAAGGAGCACGGAAAACTGGTTCTCACGTTCCTGTGAGAGTCCAGGGTGAAAAAGAGAGAAGAGAGCAGGCTGTCCCACGCCTCTGGGTGTTTGTGCACAGGCATGGTGTAAAGGTGAGTAACGCCCCACGGGGCTGCAGCCACGTCCTCTGTCGTGTCCAGACCTGGGCCAGCCTGACTCAGAGCCGTGGGATTTGGCCAACGCCTGTGGGAAGCAAACGCTGACACCTCAATGGATGGGCAGCCCCACGTGGAGCTGTGAGCCAGAGCTGAGCAATCGGAGCTGCGGCTGGAGGGCACGGGAAGGGGTTCGAGGTGCTGAGCATTACTTTGCAAAGTGAAGCTTTCTGCTGCACCCGTAATTGTTACCCAGTGCAACATGAGCTCTCACACACAGCCACAGCAGTGGAGGGAGGAAGATGGCAATTAAATCAACGCCCACTGGGACAAGCTGGCTAGGAGAGAGACAGAAATAGGCGGGAGAGAGATTTGGGTAAGCTGCTCCTGTCCTGCCCTGCACACAGCCCTGCTGCTCCACCAGGAGCATCTGCACAGCCCTGTGCCAAACACAAGGAGAAACAAAAGGCAACGCGGCACGGGGCTGAGGATGGAGACAATGAAGTGTCTGAAGAACAGTAAGTCAGGCTTTGGTGAATCGCAGCCCTGCTGTACGGTGCAAGAGATCAGGAGAGCAGAGAGATGTGGAGCTCTTCATCTTTGCCTCCTGGCTGCCAAGGCTGAGCGACGCACGCTCCCAACTTTCCTGACTCTTCTTCCCTTTTGCAAAGTCAAAACTAGCCTCTGTAACAGCCCCAGGAAAGCACAGAGCTCCAAACATGGCAGGGATTGAGAAGAATGGAGGGAAAAGGGGAAAGAGCTGAAAGAAGCAAGAAAGCTGGACGGTCTCATGGCCTTCCACTGCGTGTCTTGCAACACTGCTGCAAAGCAAAACGTGCCAACGGAGCTGGGATCACAGGGAAAGGAGCAGCAGGAGGGGCCCTGCACTGCACCACCAGCTTTGTGCTGACGAGGGGCAGAAGCCTGCATGCTCAGGGCGGGAGGCACGCTGCGCTCCCTGCTGCCTTCAGGACCGAGCTAACCCGTCCACAAAGCCCTGCACAAACAAGAGGAAATAGCGGTGCGTCAGCAGCACAAACAGGAGCACTGCTGCCATCAGAACGCCTTGCTGCACCCAGTGGGGCTCTGGCTGACTGCAGGGACCCACACATTGTCCCCTCCGTGCGGCCCTCAGCTGGAAGGCGCGGAGGATGTGGGAAGATGCAATGCTGGAGGCCTTTGGGGTCAAATCCTCCCAGGTTTTCCCATGGCTCCCGCTTTGGACTCCTCAGCTGGAGCTGGATGTGAGGGATGAGCTGGTTCTCCACCCCCCTAGTGGTGCTTTGGCCACAGAGAGAGTAATATGGGGGCAGGAGAGAAGCTCAACACATCTGGATCCACATCTGGATCCATACATCTGGATCCAGATGCTAGCGTCCAGGGCTATGGGTCACGTCTCCATTGGCACAGGAGTCCCACGTCTCCTTCTCCTCCTTGCTTCTCCCAGGAGCGGTCGGTTGGGGAAGGACTGCTTTGGATGGAGACACAAACAGGCAGCCCAGCGAGGCGTTGGCCACCACCAACAGCTGCCTTGCGGCGGTATTTAGTTGGGGAGCTTCCTAATCTTTTTTATGCGGATAAAACCAGTGTGTAATCTCGCTTGGTTTTCCCATATAGGCTGCCTGGCCCAATCAGGTGCCTGTCTGACCTATTCAAGGGATATTGTAGAGCTTGATTAAGTGGTTTCAAGTGCAGGAGAGACAGCACTGAAGCAAATCCTTCCAATCCCATGAGCCTGGCTGGAGGAGAGGAAAGCAGAATTCTGGTCTGAAAGTTTGCTCAACTGGGAGGAATCCAAATGGCTTATTTACATTCAGTCTGAAATTAATGCACTAAAGGATTTCAATGATATTCAGAGAAAGGAACAGGAGGGTGTGAGGGAAGGGACGAGCGATGCCCAGGAGCTGCCTTGCTTCCAAGCAAGTCCCAGCTGCACCCAGCCCAGCTCTGGTCCCAGTTCGGCCCTGGCAAGTATTTCCTCCCTGCTCACCTGGGCTGTGCTCTGTGAAAACACTTTGCTGCTGGAACAATGAGGAATCTGGTCAAAAAAAAAAACAACCCCAAACCAAACAAGAAGTATTGGTTTCTATGAAAAGTTACTTCCTAAATGCAAAAAGCAAAACAAAGCAAAAAAACCCACAAAACCCCAAATGGCTTGCCAGCCTGGGAGTTGTTATTATTTGTTATTTATAGCCATTGGGTGGGTAGGGAGAGAGGAATTTTGGCTAGGCCAGAGCTGCATCCATCCTGATGCAGGGCAGGGACTGAAACCACAACTCCGCAGAGCTCCTCCAGCCACCAAATCCCTCTCCAGGTTTGGGTCACAGACCCTGTGCTGGGTGTCCCTACAAACCCCAGCATCCAGAGGTCCTCGCTGACCCGACGGCTCCTGCAAAGGATGCACTGACCTCCCCAGACCCTCATGGAAGGCTCAGACCTCTCAGTGGAGATGATGAGGATGGTGTGGGTGACCCATCACCTCCACAGGAGAGGAAAAGCAGCAGGCAGCACGGCTCGGTGTGACCCATGGCAAGAGAGCTCAGGGAAAACCACTGCAAGAAGTGTGCACATCCATCACTGCAAGCAGCTATGGGAGCTGTGCCTGACACAGTAAGAATATACCAAATAAATACACATCCAGGTGGCAGTCAGGGCTCCTCGTGTGCTGCACGTTGCATGGCAGAAGCAATCTCCAAGCCTCAAAGGACCCAGCTCCTGCCCTACGCTGCTCCAGGCTCTGCCTATGGAAAGCAAAGAGCGACGTGTAGCATCCCAAGCATCCCTTGGGGTGTAGGAGTGTAGAAAAATGATGGAGAACAAGAAAGGATCAAAGATGCAGTCTGGGGCTGAACCAACATCTGCTGACACTGAGGAGCAGCACATCAAGGAGCCGTCAGCACCCAACCTTGCTGGCCAAAGGGACTTTGCAGCCTTATAGGGTGGGAAGGCTGTGGAGGAGGCCCTGCAACATGCCAGGTGCTCCTAAGGACAAGAAGCCTGGAAAGTGGATAAAGCCATAAAGCCTGTCAGATTCAAGATTCTGGGAATTACAGAGCAATGAGCCACACCGCCATGCTGGAGAAAATTATGGAGAGTCTAATTAAGGACCATGCCAGTACAGTAATTGTGCAACCTTACGGGGTCAAACCAGCACAGGTTCTGCCAGGGAAAATTTGTATCTTTCTAACCTGCTAAGAGTCCTTAAAAAAAAGTTAATTGAAGAGCAGATAAATGTGAGCTGGTGGACATCGTTATTAACAAGAGTAATAATTTGCAGTCGTACAGCACCTTTCATCCTGAGATCTACCAGTGCGCAGTTCGAAGCCGGTGCCCATCACACGTCCCCCAGTCTGGATGTATTTTGTGTCAGCACAGCCACGGTGCTCAGCCACCATGAAGCAGAGCTCTGTCACCAGGTGGTTCGTTGGGGAAGCAACAATGCCCAAAGCAACAACGTATGGTGATGGAGCCCAAACCTTGCAGTCCTGCTGCTCAGCCTTCCCTCTCAGCCCCTCCTGCCGGGCTGCATGCTTGCAAGGTTGGGATTTCTCCTGTGCACCAACACCAAAGCAGCTGTGGAGGAGCTGCAGCGAGGTGAAGGCAAGCAACAAACCCTTCTGTAAAGATCAGGGCATGGCACAGCATGGCCAACGATGAGCCACTGGGGTGGAGGCATCATCGCTCCTGGAGACAGCGTACCCACTGCTGGTGGGGAGCCTTCTGGGAGAGCACACTGCTCCTGCAGCCCTGGCAGCAAAAGTGGCCAAACCGGGTGAGCACTGTCCCATCCCACCCCGTTCTGTCCCATCCCACCCCATTCCGTCCCATCCTCACCACATCCCCCACCAGGGAAGGAGCCGGCATGGAGCTGGGAGCCTCTTCCACCCAGGGGAGAGACCCAAAGAGCACAGGGTGGGCTGAAAGCGTGACCCCAAGGCACCACATCGCAGAGCACAGACAGCAGGACAGCACTGGAGTGAGGGACGACTGCCCTCAAAGTCAACCATGCACCGTTTGAGCTGGGAAGAGGCTGCCAAAGCCTGTCTGAGGAGATGGCCACGGGCACAATGCCTGCAACGTGTGGCAAAGCAAGGCCTGAAGATGGGGATTTGGGGCAAAAAATGCACGTTAGCTCATCTGCTGCACGCACCAGCTCATTTCCACCAGCACAACTGCAGTGGGGGCACAGGGAAAGGACCGCACAGAGCCTCCCCCGGCCCCAACCCAGCGCCCCGGTGCTGCCAACCCAACCTCCTGCTCTGGATGGGGAATGGCACGAGGGGGCGGAGCGCTGGGAAGAAAAAAAATCAGCAAAAGTACAGAAAATGCCCTGAGGACAGTTTGGGTTTGTGCAGCTCACAGAGCCGAACGGGGCTTCCGAGGAAATTCAACTGGGAGCTGGAGGAGCGATGGGGACCCCCGGGAGGCCATGGGGTGGGAGCTTTGTTTTGCTCAGAACGAAGAACGGCTGAAAAAAGCCAGAAAGCTGCGACCTGCTGGTGTAAGGAAGGGAAAGGAACAGAACGATGTGTTTTCATGAGCAGATGAGGAACGACGAAAGTAAACTGAAGTGGATCTTCTGGAGCAAAGAGGCTTAAACTGGGGAAAAACAAAGATGTATTTCTTTGGGGGGTTTCAGTTTTTCTTCTTTGCACTCACTGGGCAGTTCCACTTAAAGCTAAGTTGAGCAAAGAGCCGCCTTGCATTGCCCCCATTCAGGGCTTTGCTCCCCCAGCTCTCTGTGCAGGACGCAGCCCCGCTCCTGCCTGGCTGCTGGGGGGCTGCGGGGCCCCACCTGCCCCCTAAGGAAGCCCTTTTCACACGATCACTGTGCCCTGCAGTGGGAAGCAAGGACAAAGTCAGTCCCCATTGCCAAATGGAGGGCTGTTTTTCTTCCTTTTTTTTTTTCTTTTTGGCTAATTCCTCCAGAAAACAGTTACACCCCACATGCTTCACATGAACAATCGCCTTTTCTCTCCGAGGCTCCTCTGCAAACCACCTGTGGCTGTTTTGGGGCTGGGCAGCCCTGGACAGGAGGAGGCTGTGGGCACCAGACATGGCAGGGAATGAACTCAGAGCACAGAAATGAGGCCGAGCACGGCAGTGTCATCCCAGCTCTGCCCACAGCTCTGCCACAACACTCTGTTTCCCATTTATTCTGCAGGCTCGGTGCTACCAAACGATCTGCTCAGTGCTGGAAAAGGAGATGAGCAAAAATTCCCAGGCTCTGCAGCAGGACAGGGCCCTGGAAAGTGCCCAGGAGATAACGCCTCTGCACTGCAACGTCACACAGCCAGCAGCGCTGAGCGCCGGCCGGCCGCGTCCATTCATTGCTCACCAAAAGCAAACCGTGCGCACAAGAAGCCGACGCTCGTGCCGTGCAGTGGGAAGCTGCCCTTCAGAGCCCTTCAGAGCCCTTCTGAGCCCCTTCGTGTTGGGTGAGCAAAGGATTCACAGCTCCTGCTGGTGTGAAAAGTGCGGTCTCTGCTGCGTGGAGAGGTGGACATGGGGATGTCCTGGAGCTGCTCTGCGCGCACCCAGCGCTGTGCCCACGCTGAGACTGAGAGCACCCACACAGACCCCCTCTCCAGTGGCCCCGACCACCACGTGCCCCCATCTCAGGGACACCCACTTTGTGCAGCAGTGCTGAGCAAAGCCCTGCGCTCTGCTGGTTGGGAGCACAGTGAAGCTGCAGAGCTGTTTTTCTAACACAGAGTGGATTTGTAAGAGCCCTTTGCTCTGACAGCACACAGAGCTCCACTGAATCCAGGCTGCCAGCTGACTCCTATGCAAGAACTTTTGGCACGAGGTCCAGGCACGGTTCCCCATCTCCCACCTGGAGCAGGGGAGTCCTGGAAGCGCTGCACCATGCATCAACCCGGGTCTGATGGCACAAAGCAGCACCAAGAGCTCAGCCAGGAAGTGCAGCACACAGCAGGAGAAGCAGGGGGAGGAAACAAGAGGATGCATTCTGCAGCACTCGGGCCCAGCCATGCTTGGGGGCCAAAGGCAACACGCAGTGATCCAGCTGCATGCAGCCCGGGCTCCGCATCCCTGTGCCCGCATGGCAGCGAGCGGCTCCCAGCGCCCACAGCAGCACAGCAACTTCTGGAGCTCACACAGAGGTGGACGTGGCCCCTTCTGTGTGCACAGTGGGGCTGTCCCAGCTCCCCTCCAAGCCCCCTCCTCGTCCTGCCCCGGCAGTTTTCTGTCACTGCAGGGACTTTCAGTGCATGAGTCTCTGCAGGATCAGCAACCCGAGGGCCCAGCTTTGTCCCATGGGAAAAGTGAGGATCCCCCAAACTTTTCCACCCACTCCTTCACAGCCCAATCCTGTCCCGCTGGTGTCTGCAGGACCCCAGGGAGCTGCTGCGGGTGGGGAAGGGGCCGCTGCACCCCACTCCTCTCGAGGTCTGGCGGAGACCCCCGGGCTGCAGGACAGCCCCAGCCCTCCCCCCCCACTTCCAGACTCCCCTTCCCGCCTCCGGGACGTTTTTAACCCCTTCGGCTCCCGCTGGCCCCAGCCCAGCCCGGCCCCGTCCCGTGCGCTTGGCAAAGTTACAGGAATCGCTGCGAAGTTCGTGCTGCGCTCCCCAGAGGCCCACGGCATCAGCTGCGCTCACACCGCGCCAGGCGCGCACACACGCACGCAGGCACCGCAACACGCGGCCGTGCACGCACACACTGCGGCCTTCCTGGAAAAAGCCTCACCCCCCCCCCCGCCCCCCACAGCCGCGCACACACACAGCCACGCACACAGCGCTCGTGCACGCACAGAGAGCCGCGCGCACAGCCGGGCACGCACCCCCCGCTGCCCCGCACACACGCACCCCTTCCTGCCAAGCACCCCCCGCCACCTCCCCCCACCCCCAATCTCTTTCAC
>NW_024962290.1:475744-479008 GCF_019238085.1 Lagopus leucura
CCGCCCGCCCGCCGCTTTGTGTGGGGGAAGCGCCGTCCCCACTCGTGTGCGCCCGCGTTTCCCGGTCGCGGTGCCGCCCCCCACCTCCCCCTTTTTTGTTAATTAGTGCCCGCGTTAATTGGTTGCCGCCGCGTTTGGTCTCCCGGTGGAAAAGCGTTGGAAGGGAAACTGAGGCACGGGGCGGAGCGGCTCCGGAGGCGGCCCGGGGAGCGGGGGGGGGGGGGGCCGCGATCCGCTGTGCGGAGGGGAAAGGCGACGGGGTGACCACCGAACCCCCTCCGCCCCCCACCGCTCACCCAGCGGGGCCCCTACCGCCACCAGAGCACCGCGTCAATGCGGCCGAGCCGGCATCCATCTGCCGCCCCACATCTGGACTGAGGGCCCAGACCCCAAATCACAGCGCGGTGATGGGGACCCACCTTCCCCACATCCCCCCCAGATCACAGAATGGCTGTGAGACCCCAAACCCACGCTGTTTGGGGCCGGGAGGGGGGAGGGGGGGGGGTTGGGATCTCTGCCCTGAGGGCGGCTCAGCAAATCTCACGTGGAATCGGGGAAAGAAACTTTTCTGCAAAGTGCCGAAGTTTGTTTCAGCAGCAGCGATGTGGGAGCACTGCTTGTGCTTCAGTGGACATCACCAGGTTTTGGAGAAATGAAATAGTTCTAAAAGAGAAATTGGAATGAGGAGTTTTTTTTCACTACTTTTTTTTTTTTACTTTTTTTTTTCTTGTCTTGAGCATTTCGTTTTAACAAGAAAAAAAGAAAAATGAGAACAAAAATCAGAGCTATTCTTCAGCCAAAAAGCTGTGCACCTGGAATGTCCGTGGG
The DNA here is from genome assembly GCF_019238085.1 of Lagopus leucura. Lineage (NCBI taxonomy): Eukaryota > Metazoa > Chordata > Aves > Galliformes > Phasianidae > Lagopus > Lagopus leucura. The sequence continues at coordinate 476,573 of NW_024962290.1, forward strand.
GCAGAACAGCAGGCCCAGCATGTGGGGCCTCAGCTGTGCCCTCCCCCCCCGGGCTTGGGGCCCCTTTTTTGGGGCTCGCTGGGTCCCCTTGGTGGGGAGTCACCCTGGGTTTGAGGTCTCCTTGTTTAGGTGTCCCCTTCATTTGGGGGCCCCTGGATGTGGGATCCCCTGGGTTTGGTGCCCACTTGTTTAGGGCTCTGTCTGGGTTTGACATCTCCTCGTTTAGGGGTCCTTTGATTTGGGATCCCCTGGGTGTGGGGTCCTCTTTTTCAGGGTCTGCATGGCTTGGGTCCCCTTGGTCTGCTTGTTGAGGGCCCCCCTTGGATTTGAGCTTGGTTTGGGGTCCCTCTCAGTTTGGGGTCCCCTTGGTTTGAGGGTCCCCCTGGATTTGGGATCTTCTTGTTTAGGGGCCCTTTGATTTGGGTGCCCCTAGGTATAGAGTCCTTTGATTTGGGATCCGCTGGGTGCAGGATCTCCTGGTTTGGTGTCTGCTTGTTTAGGAGTCCCCTTGGTGTGTGGTCCCTTTATTTAGGGATCTCCTTGGTTCGGGGCTGCCCTGATTTGGGGACAGGCACGGGGTGCCACTGCCCGCAGTGGCTCAGACCATGCCGAGGTGTCCGCACAGCACACAGAGCTTTGTTTCCCCCCGGGGACACGCAGCCATGCGCTCACTCCCCTTCCTGCCTCCCCATCCCCACGGTGATGCAGTGTCCCGACTTTGCAAGTTCTTCACCAAATATCAGCCTGTGAAAAAGAGAATATGTGTTGTTTTTGGGTTTTTTTTTGTCTCGAGATCCCAAACCGGCACTCTTCTGAGTGAAAAAATAGCTGCGCTGAGAGCAAAGAGCCTTGTCAGACCTGAGCTCACCCTCTTTTCTCCACATAAGAATAGCCCCTTTGAAGACATCAAATAGCATCTGAGAGGGAAGGATTTGCACAAAAAGATGTGGGCAGGCTTCCACCGAGGGGAGGTGGTGGATGGAGGGCGGCCCGGAGATCCCTCTTTGTTCAGAAGGAGCTGCAGAGCCTGGCAGAGGGATGTGGGACGCAGAGGGATGCAGTGGGACGCAGTGGGAAGCAGTGGGACACAGGCACACCTCTGCCAGACACACCGACAGCACCAGAACCCTACAGCTGTGGGGCCACGGTGTGTGGGGCAGCTGCAGGAGCGCTGTGCATGGACCGGTTTGGGGGTTTTTCTCCTCTTCTGCTTCCCCCATCAGAGCACTGAAAACCTTCGGTGAGCGGCTGTTCTCAATCGGAGGCCGTTACCTGGAAGGCAACGACGCCGTTTTGCCATCAGGTTGACAGAAAGCTGAAATCTTTTCTGCTGTGGCAGAGCAGCTTGAAAAAGAAAAGCTGAGTTTATTCTTGTTTGAAAATCAGAGAGGATGAGGATGAGAACAGCCCCGGATTCTGCTTCTTCCCTGACTCCTCACAAGACAAAAAGTAAAATAACGACAGTAAAAAATAAAAGATGGAAAGAAGGGAAAACAAATCTGGGGATGGGAAAATACGGAAAATGGGGAGAGTGCCACCTTCTCCCTTCTGCATCAATATTTAGTAGGGAGGGCACGGCGCATTTCCACAGCTTAGCCTCAAATTCCTATCCCTTCTGAGGTGCAAAGCAGAAAATCCTATTTTCAGTCTAGCACAGCCCGTGTTTCCGTGCAGCCCTTGGCACAGCGGTGCCTGGCAGCGCTCTGGGGCTCCACCATTTACATGGTCCTGTGCGGGCGCTGGGGGCAGGAGGAGGTGGATGGGATGGGATGTGCTGGCAGCCCACGGCTCTTGGAGCAGCGCACGTGTTGCGCAAGGCAAAGCAATGATGCACCGAGTTACTGTAAGTGATGAGAGGCTCCTGGCTCTCTGTTAAAGTGACAGGCTGCGTTGTGTCCCGCACGGCCCCCCCCAAACCAGAAAGCCCCCAGGGAGAGGAGCTCAGCCTTCCCGAATTGGGGATATTACAGAGGGTGCAGCATCCTCAGCACAGCATGGGGTTCCCAGTGCCGTGCCTCAGTTTCCCCTCCTTGCACAGAGGCGTCAGTGAGCTGTTGGGTGTGATGTGGGTGTGCTGCTCCCACACAGAGAGAAAAGGAAGTGGGGAGGGGGGCAGGGCTCCAGACAGGGACCAATTTTCCTCCGTGCCTGCAAAGCCTCAGCGTGAGAGAGGGAGGAGGCAGCGAGCCCAGGGCTGTGGATCGGTGCGCTGCAGCACGCCAGCAGTGAGCCGGCACTGCGGCACTGCAGTGGAGCCACTCCATGCCATCTTATGCCTTGCCATGTCTTGCCATGCTGTGCTGTCCTGCTGTGCCATGCCGTGCCTTGCTTTGCCATACTACACCGTGCCATGCCATGCCGTGCCATGTTGTGCCATGTTGTGCCATGTTGTGCCATGCTGTGCCATGCTGTGCCATGTTGTGCCATGCTGTGCCA
>NW_024962290.1:479018-507288 GCF_019238085.1 Lagopus leucura
TGTGCCATGCTGTGCCATGCTGTGCCATGCCGTGCCATGCTATGCCATGCCGTGCCATGTTATGCCATGCTGTGCCACGTTATGCCATGCTATGCCATGCTGTCACCCAGAGCCACAGCACCCCAACTTCTCTCTCTTTGCATGTGCGCTGTTTTTACTCCTTTCCTTTCCCCTCTCCCCTCTCTGTCATGTCTCTGCTTTTCAAATAACGTTACTCATCCGGAGCAGGACGGCTGTGCTCCGTGTTTGTCTGCCCTGCTTCCCTGGGGAGATGCTCACCCGCACGCGGTGACTGTGCCGCGGAGCCGGGATTACTCATGGTGTAAGGTTTAAGGAAGGGGGGGAGCCAGACTTGGCCCTTTGTCTGCAGTTGTTCATTTCAGGATACATTTTTCCCCTCCTCTCTTTCTTCCTCTGCCAATGCTCTCGGCCCGGCTCCCCGTGCTCCCTCCTCCTCCCTCACCCCATGGCATCAGCCCACAGCCCTGGTGGAAGAGGTCCTCAGTGCATCACCAACAGAACTGAGCCCTCCACCCCCCCCACCCCCACCTCTGCTCACACTGCAGTTGCCCATTTCCACACATTCTCACCCAATTTCCTCCTCATCCTGCTGCCTGCCATCACCGGGCTGAGATACAGGAGGGAAAAACGAGGGGAAAGCCCCACATCTCTGCTCCTCCCAGGGGGGAGTTCTCACACCCCTGATAGGGGCACGATCCGCTTAGGAATGCTCTGCAGAAAAGTGTTTGGGCCGCGCTCCTTCCCTTTCTGCATGCAAAACTGCAGCAGATCAATGAATATTTTAACAAAGAAATATTTCATTAAAGGAGCTGATTGCTTAATGAACTGTCCCTGTGAGCCTTCAAAATGCAACGTGGTGTGGTGTGTTTTTTTTTTTTCTCCTCCCTTTAACGAAGGCGAAGATTCCTATCACAGAGAGCTGCCTTATCGCGTTGCCATAAAAGCCTGAGCAGCCCCAGTGTGTGGAGCACGGCACACAGCCCCCATGGGAGCAGGGATCCCACAGCCCTACTCATAACCAACAGCAGTGGGTAGGGCACAGGGTGTTCCCATCCAGCCCAGGCTCATGGCACAGCACTGGGGACGAGAGCTACTTGAGCTCGGAGAAATAACATGGAATGACCAATTTTCCATCAAGAAGAGCGAAGCCTCTTTTTGTGCTTTTGTAAAATTAACGTCTGCTGATGAGCGTCCTGCTCACCCGATGCCAAGTCATTAAAATCCACACGAGGAGGATGTTAACAGAAAATACGCACAGAGTTTGGCTGTATGATACAGAGATGTGTGTGTGTGCAAAGCTGCTGGCAAACAAGAACATTTCCAAACCAAGCCCAGCAAGGGGTCAGAGCCACCCATCACATGACCAGGGCTGCGTCCTCCTCACATAAAAGCAGACGTTTCCCAGCCCACTGCTCGTGCTTTGGGATCAGCTGTAAGGAGCTTGAGAAGGCTGCGATCCCCCCAGCCCCTGCTCACCCCTGCCTGCCCTTTGGAAAGCGTCCCTTGCGCAGCTGCCTGCCGGCGAGCTCAGCCCCACGCTTTCCCCTTCATTTGCTTGTTTGTCAGTGTTTCTCAATGCCTCCAAATCCGGTGCTCATCTCTGGGATTCTGCGGAAAGGAGCCCCGAGTGCAATCCCTTCCCAGGGCAGCGGGCAGGATTAGATCATCAGCTGGCATTGTGAGAGCTGAGCGAGCGCTACTGCAACAGGGCTTCGGTTGGGTGCTACGGCAATGGGACGGAGCGCGTGCTGGGCCGGGCTGCCCCTGGGTGTGCTCAGCGATGCCCCTACCCCGCAGCAACGGCCATGCCGGGAGGGGGCAAAGGTTTAGCAGGAGGTCAGCTTCTAACCAGGTTCTTCACTGCTCCTTCTGACCCCCCCCTTCCCCCCCAGCCCTGGGAGCTCGCAGGAAGCGCAGTTGTGGTGAAACCGGTGTTTGGTTCAAGCTGGATCTTTCAGCTGGCCGTGCTGGGTAAACACGCGGCTCTTGCGCTCCGTGCACATTTGTGCCACTCTATTTATAACTTTATTTGGGACCGTGGAAAATGGGGTTTCCAACTGAAAAGTCTTTTCTTGTTCTTTCGTGACCTTTGTTCAACAGTGACCCAGTTTCACTCCAAATGTGGCATATACTATTCCTCAGGTGGGAGGAGAGCATTCAAAACTGGGTCAGTTTGCATTGGGAACGCAGCCGAGTGCTGATAGCTCTTCATTTGTTGGAGGGATGGGGTCCTGCTCGGAGTGCTGCTCGTGGCACAGGGACGGCTGCTGCTCTCTGCTAGAGAAGTGGGTCAGTCTCCATGGGAAACTGCTCATCCCCATTGCTCGTTTTTAAGGACCTGCTGCCTTGTAGCCAGAACTGCCCACCCCCAAAGCGCTCAGGTGGATGCGATGGCCCTGAGGTCCCTGTGGTGGGCACTGGATGCTGGAGGCTGATGGAGCCTTGTGCCCTCAGTCTATGCACATGGGCTGGGGCCAAGAACGATGCGAGGGGAAAGAAGGAGGCAGCGAGGAGGAACCCTCCGATACTCTGACCTACTTCAGAGCCTAATCCACAGCCAAATCGGGGGGATCTGAATCCAAAAGGCTGATCTCTCCCCAGAAAGGAAAGAGGGATGGGGGACACGGGCCAGCTGCTGCCACCCACCCGCAGGGACCCCAGCAGGGCTGGTGGGGACAGACACCTCTTCCAAAAGGGACATCAATGCAGTCCTGGTGGGAAGGGAGTGTGGCCGTGGTCTGGTCCTCAGGACCTTGAGAGCCACAGAACTGCCCTTTGGGGAGCAGTGGGATGGGATGGGCGATGCCTTCGGGGAGCAGCAGGACCGTGGGCACAGCGGTGGGACCCCGCAGCGTGCAGAGCTGGCGATGCAGCGGCTGAAATCAGAGTGAGAAAGCAGCACAGTCTGTCCTCCACCTCCTCCCACGTCTGCACCGATGCTTTCTCAATGTGCCATTGACTCGGCTGTTTCACGGGACACTTAGGAGTCAATCTGCAGTGTGGCTCATGGGGAGGAAATGGGGCACGTCACATCGCTCCCTGAATAATCGCTGGGAGCAGCCACTGTGCCTGCACACAGTGCTCGCTGAACAGAGGATGTCACAGTGCTAGGACTGCGTGTCCCTGTCCCTGTGGGATGGGGATGGAGTGTGGATGGGGTGGGGTGGGGGTGGGGACAAGAGGGAGACAGGAATGGGGATGGGATGGGGATGAGGTGGGGCTGTGGATGTGGATGGGGCAGGGTTGGGAACGCAGCACTCGCAGCCCCGCACACACGCATGGATCCGGCAGCCCGGAGCACAGTGGCAGCAGGCTGTTCTCATTACAGCCCAATGAGGCTGTTTACTCACCCAGCTGGAGACAGTTAGAGAGTGATAAATAATGAAAGAGAAAACATGATTTTCCCCTCTGTGGTTTCTATTTGTGTAACCATATGTCACAGCTCAATATGGCAGCATTTTTTTCTGCTTTATTCAGGAAAGAGCTGATTTTTTCCATGGAGTGGCTATTTTCTTTTTTTCACCCCCTCTCTCATTTTTTTTTTTTTTTTTTTTTTCTTCTGGTGTGCTGACAAAAGTATTTCTGTTTGTTTCCCCACGAAACTCACTCTGGTTCCATCTCCTCGCTGTCTGGCTGTCCCAGTGGCTGCGGGATGCGATAGGGCTGCTCTCAGCTTTTCAAATACCTGTCATGGGGCCGCGGGGAGAAGAACCAGCTGAGAGCAGAGCGAAGGGAACCGCCGAGGGCTGCGGGAAGGGCAGCGCCGGGGTCACCCTGAGGCTGCAGCAGTGCCGTGCTGGGGGATGAAACACATCGGTGCCTTCCCTGGTGGGAGGAAGGAGGGTCAGATGGGTGATGCCACCACTCCTGGGGTGTTCTTGCAGTGCTGTGCAAGGAGCTGTGCATGCAGGGAAACTGAGGCATGGGCCCTGCGTCCTCAAGAGCTCCAGCTCGGCTGCAGGCATCTCCTCCCCTGCTGTGCCCTGCAGCCCGAGGGCTGAGTTTTGGAGGTCCTGGCACGCTGTGCTGCTGAGTTTCCCCTCGGCCAGGGGCATGCAATCTACTTTCTGCCTTAGCAAGTTCTCCGCCTTCGTAACAGCCTCTTCCAGCAAGATACGGCGCTTCGGGAGAGCAATTATCCCGGTGACCTCATCCGTGTCTGCAGCATGAGCTCAGCCGTGCAGGGAGGTACGCACCCAGCTTGGCTCGTCCCGAACCCTCACCCCAGAGCCCAATCGCAGCACCCAGGAAACAGGCAATTATCTGTGGCATAATTCCCCCCGGGCCAAACGAGATACCTGACAGTGATGGGATGGGTGCAGGAGCCTGGGCACAGCACGTGCTCAATATCCCTGATGCACAGCGGTGGCATTTGGGAAAGTTGAGCTGGGGCTGAACGTGCACCTCTGCCTGCTGTGAGGCCCCCACCCCCTTCAGTGGGGTTTGGGTTCTGGTCCTTCAGTGGGATCACAGCTTGAACACAGCATCACTTCTGATCCCTGATCACTCCAAGCAGGGTCCCAAAGCCTCTGCTGTGTTTGCCTCGCTGCAGATGAGCCCAGCACACCTTCCTCCTCGTGTGGCCGATCACTTTTTTTAAATGCATGAAAACTGTTTCCCTGGAGGTTTGGTGTGCAATAATCCCAGAGCACCTGGAAAGGAGCAGCATCCACCATGCCCTGCACACACGTGTGTGTCACACGGGCATTGCACAGCTCTCTGCTTGGCTGGGCCCACTGCTCAGTGCTTGTCTTGCAGTACCCAGCAGCAATTCTGACACTGCACCACCCAGGTTTCAGCAAGGCTGGTGTCTCTCCAGCTGCACCATCTTGCCTGGTGTGCAGAGGTGAGGTCTCGCTGTGGGAAGCAGCTGGGAAAGCACCACTCTTAGTAATACACTCCCATTCATGTGCACCCCAATGTGTGGCACGAGGCTGCTGTGATCGACACAGAAGCCACCGCATCCCCTGCCAAACCAGCACAGCTCCAGCTTGGAGCCACACGCTGAGCACTTCCAGCACCAGTGGAATTGTTCTTGCTGTAACGCAGCTGAGCTAAGTGAAATCAGTACCTTCTTGCTCCAGGTCACAGCAAGCTCTGTTGTGGGACGTGAGCTGATGGAGGAGAGGAGTCCCGCTGACCCCCCATTGTTTCTGCAGCCATCCGTCGGCACCCCCACGCGCTCCTGAGGCCCCCCATGTCCTCTCCATTCCCCGCAAGCACCACAAAGTACAGGCTGGGGATTCTCTGCAAGTTAATTGAGGTTATTTCACACTCAAGCCCCTTTGCCTCTGCAAACCAAACCTTGCAGCAGAGCACCAGCAGATTCCATATGCCACACTGCACCTCTCGGTGCCCAGTGGGGATGTGGGTGCTCCTATTCCTTCCCTTCCTTGTCTCCCATGCCTTCCTTCCCCTCCTTGGCCAGCGTGGCAGAGCATCCAGACATGGCCCACCTGAGCCCCCTCTCAGTGCTGGTGTTTGTCTGTGTGCAAGCGGTGCTCCTGGGTACCACGACTGCGCCCAGCACTGCCTGGGTTAACGGGAGCGGCTGGATGGAAAGGGCCCTTTTTATTGTAAGAGCAGATATGGAGAAGAAAAAGCGCTAGAATCATTTATCTGGCTCACAGCTTCGCTAATGCCCTCGGCTTTAGGCCAACGTGAGATATTATGAGGTAAATCGGCCAAGTCATGCTATACAAACATTTCAAAAAAGAAAGATATTTTCAGGCTCTTGAAGGAATTCAGCCCTCCCCCTCTGCCCCCGCGTCGGGTTACTGCAGCCCTCGGCCGGGTCGGAGCCCCTCCACGTCCATGTGCATGCTCAGAGGAGAGTAAGTGAACAGATAGGAGAAGCCGGGTCGGCTCTGGGGCAGAGAGGGGCTGCCACTATGCAGCCGGGACCCCCAGGTGCTCAGAGTCCCCTGCGTCCTCCATCCACAGCCCCCAGAGCAGGAATACCTCGTTTGGGCTGTGGGTTCTGCTGGGTTTCGGGGTTAATGATGGATTTTAAGTTCATGGGGCAGTGGCATGTTCAAGAAAATACGCCTTTCTCATTGCTCGCGACATTTAAATCCACGTGCTTTGCTGCTTTTTAAAGGACCATTGGAAACGTCTCTCTATTCCCGTTCCCGTGCCCTGAGCAGCTCCCTGCAGCACCCACCGCTGCACGCAGCCCTCATTCCCAGCTGGGCCCTGCAGCAGAAGCTGTGCCTGGTCCCCTCATGCAGACCCCCTCCGAGAAGAGGCAGCAGCACCCATCCCCGCCCACCCCTCATTCTTGCTTTTGCCCCTGGTCCCATCCCTGCTCCAGAACGCAGCCCTTCCCCTCCACGCTCTCCATCCCCCAGGACCCTCATCGCTTTGCTGCAGGGCACGGAGCGAACGGCGCAGCGGCACAGAGAGCTCAGAGTCCTCTTTAGGTGTCCCAGGAGGAGGCAGATCTGAGAGAAGGCAGCGGGGAAGGTGCCTGCAGCAATGTCAGCACGAGAACAGCCGGGCTGACAGGATTCAGAGCAGGGATTAAGGTTGGGATCAGGGATGCAGGGAAAATGAAAAAAGACTCCGCTTCCAGGCATGCCTCTGCCACGTTTGCCTTCTTGTTTGCTCAGGAAGAGGATGGGCTCCCAGGGCACCGGGGATTTGGAGGCCCTGGATCTCCCTCCCGTTGGCACTGTGTTGGGATGTGGAAGCAGTGAGGATGAGGAGGGGGTGTGGGTCCTGGGTGGCAGCTCCACCACAACCACCCCACTGCTGGATTGCGGGATGTGCATAGAGCAGAGCTATAGGGCACAGCCTGTCACTGGCTTACTGTGGTGGAACTGCTCCTGTTCCATGCCCATTCAATGCCTCCCACCTGGGGGTGTCTCTGCCTTCCTCCTGGCAGCTGGCAATGTCCCCGCAAAGCTGTCTGCAGCGAGGTGACATTTGTGGTGCATGGGAAAACTGAGCGGCTGCCCTTCCCCGTGCTCCAACCCTGCTGAGAGCAGGACTGAGGGTGCTGGGAGTGTGATGGGGAGCGAGAAGGGGGGAGAAAAGGCCAGGTTGGTCCTGCAGCTCCTTTGGGTGCAGAACATTGGGATCTGCTGGAGGACGGACAGATGGACACAGGGCTGTGGCAAGAATGGGAATGGGACCCAGCAGTCCCCAGAAAAACCCTCTCCTTGCACAGAGCAGGATGGGTTGGAGCACCCAGCATCTCCTGCCTGCATTCCCTTGCAGCTCCCCCACACAGACCGAGCACATGTTGCACCCAGCAGGCCGATCTGGGGCTCTGCTTTGCAAAGATGCTTTGGGGTCTCACTGCCCGGTTGGTGACAGCTCTGCTGAGAGCGCACGGGAGGACAGCAGGGAAGCAAAGCGCCCAGAGCCACGCTCCCAACAGGAGGGGATCCCAGCTCCTGACCCAGAGCCCTTTCTCTCCACACACAACCCATCACCTCCCAGCCCCCCCCTTGCAGGTACTCTGGCTCCGATGTCCCCACAAGGATCCCAGAGCTGCACGCTGCTTCTCTGCTCCGAATCTCTCACTTCAGCCTTTTTCCCCTTCCCTAAAGGCACACAGGACACCAAGTTTTTCCCTCTGTGCCCTCTTTTCTCTCCTTCTCCCCTCCCTTTGATTCCCAGCACTCAACTCTGTTCCCGAGGTTTTTCCTTCCTTCCTACCCCTCTCCCCTTTTATTATTATTATTTTTTTTAATTTAAGTTTTTCTTTTAACTTTCAAGGTCAACACGGACAGACAATGCCACCAGTGCCTGTTTGATATGTGAGCGCTATTGGCGTCCATTGCCACGGTTTCCGTGGTAACACAGTAACCATTAATTTTCAATTAAAGTAGACAAAAAGCCCGATGACAGCTCCAGGTCTGCTGAAGATGTCAAGAATCCGTATTAATATACAGCAAGAGAGCATAATTGTGTGTCCATCTTCCCGAGCAACGAAAATGGAGGGATAATTACCAGCTAGAAAGCCACTCTGTAATTTTGTTCTTACTGTCACCACAACCCTACATATTAGCATAAATTAAAAGCAGGGTTTATTGTTACCAAAGTGCATTGATATTTCCAGCCTATTTTCTTCCTTTTAACTGTTTGTTGTTGATGAGTGACTCCTGGACGCGCGGTGGGTGAGCGCGGGGCCGGCGGTGATGGATGGGCTGCGCTGTGCCACCCGTGCGGAGGGAAGGGATGGAGGAGAGGAGGTGGCACCGATCCCGGATCCGCCCGTGAGCTCCGTCCCCATGCGTGGACACGCGGCCCTTCCCAGTGTGACAGCCACAAAGCGGTGGCTGAGAGAGAATGGAAAGATGTGGGTTCCTCGTATGGCGTCCCAGGAAAGCTGTCCGTCCTTTGGGGGGAAATTTGGTGTAATTACCCTGAAGGCAGCGATCCTCGCTCAGTCAGTCACAACACTGACCCGCTGCTAGGAGCTGACAGGGAAATTACAGGCTGTGTGCTCAACAAAGGGGCTTCCTTCCTTCCTTCTGGGAGCGAGGATGAAGTGCTGAGGTTTGAAGAGAAAAGTGTGGGCTTGGGGGCTCCGCAACGGCATCTGCGTAGGGCTTTCCTCTGCGCAGGGACTGGGAGCAGGGATGGGGTCAGGGGGGAAGGAGCGCTTCGTGGGCTGGGAAGAAACCAAGGAGACCCAAATCCCATAGAATGAGGAAGGTGGGATTTGGGATTTGCCCCCTGACCCTGCACTGCACAGGGATGGACTGGGAAGACCTCACCTCCCCCCTCAAAGGCTGGAATCCAATGGAAGCGCTGCTGTGCAGCTCCAGGAACTTTCCAACTAGCAAAAAGCTGGGAAACAGCTTTGGGAACGAGTGATGTGATGGGACGGATATCTGAGCTGGAGCCCACGAGCAGCATTTGACCAACACTGCAGGAGGGGCTGCAGAAGGCTCACGGGGATGCAGGGCTGCAGGGGGAGGGCGGCACACGGGGGGAGTTTAAAGGCGAGCAGGGGGTCCTGATAAGGGTTTGGGAAACAGAACCCGAAGGGGGAGCTGCGTTGTTTAGTCTGTGCTGGGAAAGGCTGTGGAGGGTCTGATAACGGCCCCGTGGGATGAGGAGTCACTGCAAAGGGACTGGGATGGCCGTGCTGTGTCCCTGGTGAGGGGGGGAGCGGCTGTTTCGGGCTGGGGAAAACAGTGTGCAAAGCACAGCAATGATAATCCGCAGAGATCACACTGCAGGGATCACCAGGCTGGGCCAAATCAGAACTTTTCAAAGAGAACTGCAGCAGCACATCAGGGTGCAATGGAGGGAGTGGGAGCAGGTGGGCAGCACCTGGCTGAGCAGCTCAGGATGCGTTCTGAAAGGGTTTGTTTGGAGAACAAGCAGTGCCTCAAACATTTGGAAATATGGCAGCAGTTCCAAAAGCTCCAAACGGGGTTATCTGATTTTCTGTAAACAAAACGCTCTGCTCTGGATTTTTGTTTCTTCCAAATTCCATTTCATACTTCTAAGTGTTTCTATTTTCATGGCCTGAGGAGCCACAAACAGCGGTGCCCACATCGTGCCCCAGGCTCCGTCCCCCTGGGACACCACAGCTCCAGGATGGAGCCCCGAGATCCAGGTGCTTCCAGATGGAAAAAGTGAGCGCTCAGTGGACCTCAGTCCCTTCTGAACCAAACCTGCAGTGTCACCGGTGCTGCCCCACTGGCACTGGCGCCGAGATGCTGGTTTGGGGCAGTGGGTCACCATTTGCCTTTCCCACCTCCCCATTCAGCAGCTGTGTGGGATGCTCTGACCAGCCCCATTCTGCTCTGTTTCCTGAGGGAAGTTCCTTGCCCCAGTGCCAGCTCAATGCCAGCCCCCCTCCCCACAACCCCCACCCCCAGAGCCCCCGCACAGCCCCAGCATGCAAGGGGTCACCCCCCCACACACACAAATACCAGCCTGCCAGTCGACACAGAGTACATACATCTTAAACAAACACTTGGCTGGGCTGTTTATCTCCACAGCCTTTAAACAAACTCTTTCAAAGGTTTCTGCTGATATGAGAGATTTACTGAAAACCATTCGCCCTTCTTAAAAGCCTCTCAGTTTATGCTGCTATGGGTGAAACGAATGGTGTTTCAGCCTGGAGTTTTCTGTCTCCTGACCGCATGTTTATCTGAGGGGCCGCTGCTGGCTTTGATAGGAGAGCAGCACGGACACAAATCTTTACGAGGGAAAATATAAAATAAACCCAGCGACGCTGTGTGTGCACATGTGCGCGTGTGGCACGGGCTGGGGGGGCTGAGCAAAAATGTGCTCCTCGTGGTGCAATGGTCCCTTCACCTCCCGGCTGCACCTGGCACCCCAGGGCTGCTCTCCCCATGGGGTTGCTCCTCGTGGCACTGGGATTTGCCCTCAGCCCGTGGGTTTGTGGCTCAGCACCTCCTGGAATCGCTGGCTCACTGCAAGGTGAAAAGGGAGAGAGATGGGAGCCAGGGCCCAGCAGAACTCCTCTCTTATGGGCATTTCCAGCCCAGTGTCACAGGTGGGGAACCTGAAGCTGAGAGAAAGGACGTGCGTGGGGGTGTGCAGTGAGTGGGAGGAATTGGACCTGAGCTTCAACACTGATGGCAGCAGGGCTGTAATTACCACCCAAAGGATGTGGCATGGCACGAGGGGCTGGGGGACACCAGCGTGTGTGTCTGGGCCACCGCTGCGGGCTGTGGCATGGGGACAGCTGTGGGCTCTCCATCCCACGGAGCTGTGCTGCCCATGGGGCCCTATTGAATTGCGCAGACTGGGGTACAGACAGCCCCTGCCCCATGGACCTTGGGGCGAAGCAAAGCGTCCCTTTCTCCTTCCCCAAGCAGCTGATCTTATTTTCCACGGTGCTTTCCAAGGAGATGACCGGGCATTCAATTGCTTCTGCTGCAACGTGCCCTGCAGAGGAGGCACCCAGTCCTTTGTTTCCAGCGGCATTACGTGTCATTGCTTATTTACCATCCTCCCAAACGTATGACACACTCAGGTGAAGCCCTGTTTGTTGTCAGCATGACACCCACATCGGTACACAAGGCTCGTTTACCCAGCCATCCATCAGGCCGCTATTGATGCAGGCACAGCTCTGCCAACACAACTGAGGGTGGGAGCTCATGGCCGCCCGTACCCTTGGGGCTGTGCAGAGGGCAAGGGCTGCTCTGACACAGCTCAGGGCTCTGCAGGGATAGGGCTGCAACAAGGCCATGCTCGTAAAGGGTTTATTTCTTTTATAGCTGTAGGAAAGCATGTTCTCCCCTGATCTCGCAGCATTTCAGCGTGCTGGGCAGAACAAAGCCACACGACAGGTTTCAGAGCAAACACTGCCTACCAGGAGGCTTGGATAGACTGCACAGCCCTGAGCACCCAGCCCCCGCGAGGCACAGCCCTCTGCCTGGTGGGCCTGGAAACCAGAAAGCAAATAAATGGAACCCAATTGACATATCAGGGCTGGCTGTTATCAGTACTGTGGGATGGCACCAGCTGGAGGCTTCCCATGCAATGTGTGAGTGCAGGCATGGCAGCACTGCTCTCCCATTTCTGCTCAGCCCAGGGCAGGGTGAGCATCGATGCTCCCAGCTCTTGGGGCTGCAGGAGGGAGGAGGATGCAGCTCCAGATGTGCCCCACAGCACCACGCACCCAACCACCTGGAGCAGGGTGCTGCAGGCTGCACAGCAGCTATTTCGTGTGCTCTGCGCTTAGGAGAAACCCGGCAAAGAGTAAAGGTCAGGAGAGAAATGCTGGTATTTATTTATCCAGGAGAGCTTTGCGAACAACATGTGTTTGGGAGCCTTTCGAAACAACATAACTCACCCGCAGAGCTGCTCAACCAGTTTGGTGGCGACGCTCCTGCAGCACTCAGGATGCAGCACGGGGTGCACGGGGGGGTGGGAACCTGCAAAGAAATCCCACAGCTCACCCCAAAGCGTGCGTGGGGCCACAGGGCTGTCCTGCATGGAACCTGTCTGTGCTGCAGGGCCCCCCCCCACGGGGGCTGGTTGACCCCATCTCAATGCCAGGTGAGGGGCACACGAGGCTGAGTTCACTCTCTCACCACGCCGCTGAGCTGGCACAAAGGAAGCTGCATCACCCCCAGCCCCATTTTGGCATCTGCCACAGTAACAGTGGCAGCCCTGTCCCCACGGCAGCCCATCCTGTGGCACCCTGTCCCACTGGCAGCCCTGTCCCCGTGGCTGTTCTATCCCAGTGGCAGCCCATCCCTGTGACAACCCATCCTGATGGCACCCCATCCCAGTGTTCCCATCCCATGGCATTCATCCTGGCAGTATCCCACCCCAGTGGCAGCCCATCACAGTGACCCCATTCTGGTGGCATCTCATCCCACTGCCATCCGTCCCAGTGTCCCCATCCTGGTGGTACCCCATCCTTGTGCCACCCATCGCAGCGGCCACATTCTGGTGGCACCCTGTTCCACTGGCAACCATCCTGGTAGCACCCCATCCTGGTGGCCCCATCCCAATTGGCACCCCATCCCAGAGGCATCCACCCCTGCCAGGTGGCAGGGACAGTCCCCACGCGGGGCGGCCCCGCTGCCGGCGCAATGTGGGTAGCACAGACGGCCCTTGAGCATTAGGCAAAGAGAAGCCTTTTTGTTCACATGTGTTGGCTCAGCTCAAATAACTCTTCGGGGACCTGGGCTGCAGGCTGGAAGGGGAAGAAACTCTCTCCAGATGAAAGGATGTCAGAAAATTGTATTTAGTCAACTGCGTGTGTGTGTTAGAAAGGGGCGGAGGGAGGAAGGGGCCGCGGAGGCTGTTGCTGTGAGTGACTTTCTGACTTCTTAACTTGTCAGCATATCCTAAAGTTAAAAATGCACATGCACACAGGCCCGCAGCCAAGGAGGCCGTCTCGCCGCAGATCCAGATGTGGGGGCAGCCAGCCCCGCTCTGCCTGAGCCGACTTTCAGACTAAACAATTGTGACTTGGCTGTGAGAGGCAGCGCAATTCCAGATGCTGCTTTCCTTTCACGTTGTTTTAATTGGGCTGGCAGGCGCGAGGGCTCTTTCAGTGAGAGGAAAGCTTCCCCCTGGGACCGCAGCGTTTTGGCAGAGCTCCCGCACAGCTACCTTAAGGGGGGGGAGGTGGTGGTGGTGGGGAGAAAAATTGGGAGCAACTCCGGGAGGTGTTTACTGCTATGAGTGGCCGAAATTTATCTGCTGAAATTCTCACCTTTTTTAATTTTTTATTTTTTTTTGGGGGGGGAGAGAGGGGGGGAGAAGGGCTGGGGGGGAGGAGTTGCTCAGCATCACCTTGGAAAAGGAAAACAAACGCACAAAGCACTGTGCTGGGAAATGGGGAATGCCCAAAGCACAGCATCCAGCAGCTATGGGATGGGGTACCTGGGCTGAGGGCAGCACTGAACCCCGGCTGTGGGCATCCAGACTGGTGGGCATCCAGACCAGCTCCAGTGGGGAGCACCCCACCTCAACCTGCCCTGAGCCCCACTGCTCCCAGCCTACCCTGCTGGCACAGGGGGTGAAACCAACACATTTTGGTGCTCAGCACCCCTCTGCTTATTGCCCTTTGCTTGCAAAATAGCCAAGCCCTGGGCTCTGTCTCCCTTGTGTTGCTGGGACCCCAAAGTGCTCCTGTCAGAGCGTGTGTGTCCACAGTGGCTGAGCTGATTCCACAGGTTCAGCCTGGGCCCTGCCTCTCTCTGCAGCCAGGATGAGCTCTGCCAACCGAGGCGCAGCCACCCAGAGTGGGATTTTAAGGAAAAATCAAGATGGGAACCCTGGCAGCACGGGGTGCTGGAGGGATGCATGGAGCTGGAGCCGTGCCGTGGGGCAGAGCAGCTCGTGCAGCACCCTGCTGCTTGCAGGATGCACAGCACTGCCAAGAGGCAGCAATGAGGCTTGTCTTTATGGGGTGGGGATGCTAAAATTGGGGCCGCGGACAGAGGTCAGCACCTCCCTGCTGCCGTAACGCTGCACCACCGCAAGCACTGCACCTGAACTCTGTGCTCCTCAAAGCAGCCCTGCAGGTGCTGCCGACCCACGGGGCCACCGCACGCACTGGGGCTGCAGCAATGCCCACAGAGCAAAGAGCTGAAGGTGCTGCCCCACAGCCAGGCTGGCTGCTGAGCCAACGCGCCGGGAATGCTGAAACACAACCAGGAAGGTTTTCTAGACAGGAAAAAAAGAGTCCCAAACACATCCTCAGCCCGCGCCCTTGTGAGTCCCTCCAATCTTGGGGGGGGGGAGCGGTGTTTTCTCACGTTATTTTATTCTTTTGGGGGGGGTGGGGTTGCGGTTGTTTGTTTGGTTTGCTTTAAAATTTCGGCCTCGTTGGTTGCCCGAAAAACAAAAATTAAAAAAATAAAAATAAAAAAATTCCCCCCCAATAAAAGGAAAACATGGAAAGAAAAACAAACTATTAGAAAAGAGAGGAGGGAGGAAATGTTATTTAAAAGGTTACCAGACCACATCATTTTCCAATGATATTATATACTCCCTGCAGTATCCAAAATATATATGGGCCTCGGGCCAAGAATGTAAAAAAAAAAAAAAAAAAAAAAAAAAAAAAAAAAAAATTAAAAAAAAATAGAAAAAGGGAAAAAAATGGGGAAAAAAAAACCACCCAGCGTAGACACAACATCTGGACAGAGGCAGAACAAAACCTCCATTTATCACACTTGATCCTGCAATGAAGCAGTCAACAGTTTACTTCTGTTTTGCTAATTTAGCTGCTTTCATGCTTCCGAGGTGGAAAAGCCAAAGCTGAAGCCCTGATTTCAGTGTCACTTTGTGGGGCTGCTTCTCCTTTTTCTCCTCTTCTTCTTTCTTTCTTTTTTTTTCACCGAACTTCCTTCCCTGCTCTTTGCTTCCAGCGCTGCGCTGTGACCGGTCGCACCTCCCTGCTCGTGGTTGCTGGGACTCGTAGGATTTGCGGGGCAAGTTCTGTTCCCAGAGCCACACCGGGGAACCCACAGCCCCTCCGAACCCCAAACTGGGCTGGGAGTGCAGCCTCACGATGGGAAACGCCCCCCGCAGCTCCCCTTGTGCCGGACGGAGCCACAGCGCGGCTCTGTTCCATGTCTCTGCGCTCCTCCACGTGCGCCATGCGGCGATGCGGCCTCATTGCCCCCTCCCTGCTGTCCTCATCGCTGCGCTTCAGGGCGGCTCTCAGCTCTGTTTGTTCCTTTTCCCATCACAAAAGCCCAACGCACCGCGTTTCCAGGGGAGGAAAAGCCCCTCTTCCCGCCCGGCGCACATCTGCCTCTCACCCCGCTCCCGACTGCAATTTGTGGCCGTCGTGCTGTAAGCGGGGATGAACCTCTCCCTTCCCAGCAGCCGTGCCGGCCCCAACACCACGTTCTGGGCTCGGCGATGATAGCAGCGATTGCGGCACCGACCGCAGCGCAGCGCCGGGAGCCTCCGTGCAAAGCTGCAGCCCCACGTGCGAGCTTTGAGCCGGGACATCATTCAGCCGTGTGCCCGAAGGACACAGAAGAGCTGGGGGAGGAGGGCGCTCTGCCTCGCCTGCCTCACTCCACATTTATTTTGGGGCTGTCTGGTTCCCTGTCACCGCAGCGAATGTGCGCTGCAGAGAGTGGGATCAGATGGCCTTGATTGCAGTCCCTGCAGTGCACAGGGACACCCACAGCTCCATCAGTGCTCACAGCCCCATCCCTGCTCTTGGGGGTCTCTGGGGATGGGACATCACCATGGGCAGCCCGTGCAGTGCCTCACCGCCCTGACTACAGAAGGCTTTGCTCTTATATCCAACCTAAACCACCCCTTTTTCAGTTTGAAACCATTTTCCCTTGTCCTGTCGCACAGCTCTGGCTATAGAGTCTGTCCCCTTTTCTTACAACACCTTCAGATACTGAAAGGAGTTCCATCCACCCAACTCCACCACCGCATCTCAGCACCCTGCTGCAAGCATGGCCATCACCAACTCCACCCTTTGGCCAAATGCTGATGATCAATAACCACGCTGTGGTTATATGTCCCCCTCTCCAAGACCCGGCTATTTGCACGCATGTGGGGCCGCTCAGCCCCCCAGGGCCCCCAGCCCAGCAGCACTGTGACCACGGAGTGCCACTGTGGCCGCTGCATTCCCACGGCTCTGCCGTGCAGACAAACTCTCCCAACCCTCGCATGTCGCTGCGGGGTCACCCGTGCATGTTTACTGTAGGGGAAGGAGGAGGCAGCAAACATTCCTCCCTGGTGCCTCACCCGGGAGTGCTCCCACCGTCCTGGGAAATGCTGTGTGGTGCTGGGAGCGGTGCTGTGCAGCTGCAGGTGCCACTGTTGGGGACCTCCCCAAAGCCCCTCTGGGGGAGCTCAGAGCTGGGAGACTTTGGATAATGCACCTCGGGCTCAGCTGTGGTCTTTTTGCATCCTCGTACGCAGGGTGTGCTGGGCATCTATGCTGGGTTTGGGGTTAAAGCCACAGAGAAAACCTGGTTCCCAAAGTCCACCTTCCGTGTGTCAAATGCATCCGCGCTGCAGACGCAGGGGCTGCCCAGTGACAGCAGTGCAGGGCTGCAGGAGAACTCAGTGCAGCACAAACAGCTGCTGGGATCCCTCCAGAACAGATGGAATCTTGGCTGAGGGGCAGAGGAGAGAAAGAGCTGCCATGTCCTGAGGCCACCATCCGTGGCAGGGACGGAGGGGTCAGCTTCCCCAAGCAGTGGCCGCATGCCGCGGGTTCCTCTGTGCGCATCGCCAGGTGCTGTGAGCACATCCCTGGGCACTGCTGCCCCACTCCCTGGAGACCCACTGTGCTGCTTTCTGCTTCAGGGAGCAATGAGAGCCCATGGCCCGGGCAGCTCTGCTGTGTTGGGTCAAGGGGGACAATGTCGGGCTGAGCGTCCCTCTGGCCACCACCGCACCTCCGAGCACGGGGTCTTTGGAGACAGGTTGTTGTCTCACGCAGTTTTCTTTTTTTCCATCCTTAATATTAATAGTAATGACTGTGGCAGTAAGATAATAAGCTTCAGTCAGATTAGAAGGGGGTCGGCTCTTATCTGCGCCTGCTGAAGACGCATGTCTTTCACCTGCTCCTTTAATATCCCCCATCTTTCATTCCTACCGCCGAGCCCCCTCCCACCGTCCTAGAACAAAAAGGGCATTATTGTCCGGGGTCTTTTCAGGCTGGAGCCAGGAAGACCTCCTCCTCCCCCAGCCGCTCCCCGAATGCACCGCAGTTTGAAATGAGCCTTTTTCCTCCTCGGCAGGAGATTAGCTCGGTTTGACAAGGCGGTGAACTTTAGGCGGGGTGAAATGGGGTCTCCTCGGGGAGTGGAGGCAGCTCAGCCCTGACTAATTCTGACAAAGAGAGGCACCGAAAAAAAAAAAAAGAAGAAAAAAAATTAAAATAAGAAAAACAAGCGGGCTGGAGGGGAGGTGGGGGGGGTGGGGGCACCGAGTATTGCGCCGCGCTCAGCCCGGCAGTGTACGGACTCCTAAGGCCTCTGCTCTGCTCTGGGTTCCCCAGAGTCTTTTTGCAAAAGTCCTCGTGGGATGTTTTAAACGGCAAAATGAGACACTGAGCTGCTGCGGCTGAGGTGGTTGGTTTGAATGGAAACAAAAAACAGATCCCAAAGGGAAAGGATCCAAACTGATCCCGCTTCCAAACGCTGTCTGTGCGTCGGTGGCCTGAGCCCTGCACAGCGCGTGGTGCGACGTGCCGGGGTGGGGATGGAGCCGGCGTGACATAGGTGAGGGATTAACACAGGGAGGTGGCAGAGAGAAAGCACGTGGCCTCACTGCTTTCTGCCAGTGAGACTTTGGGGCGATGCGGGACTGGAAGGGGGAGAAGGGATCTGTGGTTCTCAGGAGGGATGGAGGCATCTGCGGCACCGTGCGCTCCGAGTGAGGAGGGATGGGGCAGCTGCTGCCATGCCCCCAACAGGGCCTGGTGCTACCCCAGGGCTTTGCACAGGGCATAGTGCAGAGAACCAGCTTGGAACATCCTGGAGTGATGCTCGGGGTGGCAGCCACAGCCATGAAATGTCGGAGTGATTCAGGATTTTAAGGTGGCAAGTGCTTGAAGAGGAGCAGTGCCGTGCCAGGCTTCCCCATCCCACATAGACACACGCAGATGTCACTTACAGAGAGATCTATAAGCATGCACACATCTAGCAGGAAAGGTGTACCACATGGAATTGGGCAGCCTGAGCCCCTCATGGGGAGCAGAGGGGCACCCACAGCACCCAGCACTGAGCAGGCACCAGGGCTGAGCCCTGACCACAGCTTCTGGGCTAAGCCAGCTCTCCAAAGGCCTTTTGAGCCCCTCAGAACAGGCACTCTCCCAGCATCCCACCCCCAAACACACCAGTGAATTCTCTCTTAAGCTGTTCCCTAACTGACTTTGTACACAGGACCTGGGAAGCAAACCAAAGCCGCCATCATCCCACCCATGGCTGCGTGCCATTTCCAGGGGCACCACCTCTGAACAGCAGCTCTGAGCCCCGTGCCGCCCCTCCGCCCCGCAGGACGCACCGCCCGCGCAGGACATTTCCTGCCAGTGGCTCAGCAAACCCCTGAAATCTCCCCGTCCTGCCAGGAGATTCCTCCCTAATGCTCATTAAGCCGCTTGCAAATCCCCGGCTGAACATGGCTGCACAAGTTTAATAAAGCAAAAGACAGATGCCATCAATCATGTGGGCCCGCCACACATCTGGGGGAAATCCAGGGCCACGACTTTCCTTTCTTCTCCCCACCTTTGTGGCCCAGCAGCTGCTATCCCGGGTGCTGTGCAGAAGTTCCCTCCCAGGATTGCTGTGCTCCGTTCCTGGGATCTTTACAGCTCCCCACCACCGAGGCCAAAGCCGTGCCCAGCGTTGCGAGGCCATTGCATGCGGCACGACCTGCCTTCTTCTGAGCAATGGGATTTCCTTCTTTGCAGTCGAATTTGTTGCTCCTTGAAACAGGGAGGACCCATCACAGCCGGGCAGGGACCTCAGCACCCCTTGGCTGTGCAGAGGGGCTCCACATTGTGTTCTTGGTTTGAATTCAGCCGATGTCACCCGTGCTCCCACCTGGAGCAAATCCACCCCGCTGCTCAGCTGCTTCCATCAGATGGAGATGGCATTTTCAGAGCAGACCGGGACCTCACTGGTGTGTCTGCGTGCACACAGCCCTGCATGCACTTCATGGAGCAAACTGCTTTCCTAGAGAAGAGCAACCTCCTGCCCTGCCTCCAACACCTCCACTCAGGAGAGCAGCCGTTTATATGTTGTACAAACTCCTACCTGTTTTTAAATCCTTAAAAGCACATGTTGCAGACAACACATTTCTTGCCACGCAGCAAGCTCACCCCCTGATCCCTTCCCCCCAGAATGGTTTCATTTTGCACTTACAGCCCTAATAAAAGGGGAAGGGGAGGTCAGAGCTCACCAGGCTCTCCCTTTGGGCTCTCAGAGACAAATTGCCACCTGGAGGTGACAAGGAACAAACCATGCAGGTGCTTATGGTCAATTCCTAAGGATAGAGTTTGTGTTGGAGGCTCCGTCCCACTGGTGGAAGATCAGTGCAAAGTCTCTTGGATTTGGTATCTTCTGCCGTCAGTGGAAGAACACAACAGACCCAGGTCTTACTGTCACATCCCATCCTTTACCCATCCCCAAGTGGATTGGAGCTCCCTTTGGGCAAGAAAACCTTCCTGGGATGGAGAACAGTGGGATGCAAAAACCCTTCCTGGCCAATTCAGGCCACATCACCTGGTCAGACAGACACAGCTTCCTCAAGGCCACACTGAGCACTGAGTTTACACTGATGGGCACATCTTGGAACCCACCCTACCGAGAGGATTATGCCTCTAGCTGAACCCCTGGGCTGCAACGGGAAATTCCCATTTATTTGCTTGGTGCTGAGACCACAGGGAAGCCAGGAAAACAGCCGGAGCTCAGCTAAAGCTGCCCGTTAAATGAAGTGGTCTTTAAAGGTTTAGTGGGGCTCTTCCCTGCATCCCCAGGGCTCGCTGTGGCCGTCCCTGCGCTGCTGTGGAACGGCAGCTCTGCGTGGCACAGTGTTTTCTCATTCCTGATTTGCAAAAATCTCGACAGGTATTTATTAATAATAATAATCACGTTTTTAAAAAATATCATAGAGATATGGAAGGATTTGATGATCTGATCTTTCTCTGCCGGCCCACGCTTATGGCTGAGGATTGTTATTGACAATACAGCACCGTGGGACTGATAATGTGTGGTGTTTACTCCATTTCTCTCTCTGGGATCTGAGCAGGGTAGAGTGGAGCAGGTTCGTGCACCCAGCAGGACTCCTGGGCTCCTTTCCCAGCTCCTGCATGAGGTACTGCATGAGCTCACAAAGCACTCAGAAACCCATCTCATCCCTTGGCACCACAGGCGGCTCCAGGTAGCAGCTGGGATGAGGTTTCCCAGCACAAATCAGGGAGGGCAGTGCCAGTTTCCCAACAGGCTGATGGAAAGTGCCATCTAAAGGCACTGAGATGAGCAAACATTGGCCTCAACAGCATCCTGTAGGTCAGCAGAGGCACCTGAGATGGCCAGAGCCTTCTTGTGCCTTTGGGCCAGACTGTCCCATCAAACCCAGCAGAGGAGAACGACATCAAGCTGTGCAGTCAATATGCCCAAAAGATGGGATGCCATCCACAGAGACCCAGACAGGCTGAACAGTGGGCCCAGGAGGACCTGGATATAAGAACAAAGTCTTTCAGTCAGGGTGGTGAGGCAGTGGCACAGGTTGCCCAGAGAGGTGGGGGTGCGCAGTCCTTGGAGACACCCGAGGTAAGGGGGACAGAGCTGATGGAGCTGTGGGTGTCCCTGTTCATTGCAGGGAGTTGGATCAGATGGCCCTTCCAATTCCAACGATTCAGTGATTCTATGATGAGACCAAAAACTGAGCACATAAGGATGCAGTACACAAAACCTCTCCACCTTATTCCATCCTGCCCCACTCCACCCCATCCCGCCCCATCCCATCTCACCTCATCCCATTCTGCCCCATTCCAACCCATCCCAACTCATCCCATCCCACCTCAATCCATCCCATCCCATCCCATCCCATCCCATCCCATCCCATCCCATCCCATCCCATCCATGCTCCCCACCAGCACAGGGCAGGAAGCACCCATGCTGGTCCCATAAGGCTGGGCTGACTTTGCAGGAGCCGCACTGCCTGGCCATGGGCCGCACGCCAAGCTGCACATGTGGGATAGATTAGGCACAGTGGCTTAGAGGGGCTTCTCTTGCTGCCACTCACCTATCCGCCCGTGTGGCAGAGGGGATGGCAGGAAGGTTTTCACAGCTGGAATAAATTGCGAGGAGGAGGAGGAGGAGGGGTTCGGCAGAGACAAAAAACAACACTGAACTCACGATGGAAGAAAGACAGTATTAGCGGAGGTAATGGAGAAAATATGTGTGTGTGTGAGAGAGGGTATTTTATTTACAGCCTGTTTGTTTGGTGCTGCCCACACACGGTGACAGCTGGGCAGTGGCCGGGCTCCAACATCCCAGCAGGCGCCTTGGTTTGGCAAGGTAAGGAGAAATTGGGGAAGAGAAGGGAAGAGGGAAAGACGGACAGGAGGAGATGGGATTAGGAAGGAAGGCCCTGGGAGGTTTAGTTGGATGGAAGGCTCCTAATGGATGGCTCCCACCAGGACCCTTGATATCTCTGCTCAGATGCATTTGGTGACAGTGGCAGTGCCACCAAGGAGCGATGGCAGTCGGCATCGACCCCTCTGTGCACCCCAGGCAGGGATAAGACAGCCCAGAACTCCCCAGAGGGAAGTTTTATTCTTCACCCTCTCCCTCCCCTCCCCATCTCATGAAATATTGGAATTAATATCATAACACATCTTAATAATATTATCCCTTGTCGAGTCCATAAAAGTCCCCTCTTGCATTACGGCATTTGAGAGACTATTAAGTTTTAAGGCCACGAGACCTCCATGAAGGAGAGAAGTCATTTCCATTTTTTCTCTCTTCTGAGGGCGCTGGGTTTATGGGGCAGTGGTTGGGTGGGATTGACAGGGCAGCACGTGGGGCGTCGCAGGGATGGGGACCTGGCCTTGGCAGGGGCATGGAGCATCTGAACCATTTTTTGTGCCTGGCTCTTCCCAAATCCCATGTTTTCTCACAGGTGCAGATGTCCAGGAGAAAACGAGGCGATGCTTTGACCTTCAGTGGTATGAGGATCTGGGATGAAGCAGGAGGGCGATCCTCTCACGCTCTGCTGTCCTTCTGCACATCTGAGCATCCCAATATCCCCACTGAGCACAACGTAGTCGCAAAATGAGGAAAGCTGTGCTCCAGAGCAGAGGTTTATGTTATTTATTCTGAGTCTTCTAGCAGTAGGCAGAAAAGTGGTGAAGTTTCCATTTCTGTGTCCTGGGACAATGCAGACTGTGTGTGCCCTGCTCACACCAAGCCCTGCAGGGCCGGGCAAAGCTGTGTGCTCAGGAAGGGCACGTTTGGAAGGGCATGGTGCTTCCCTGGTGCACGTGGGAAGACTGCAGACAGGTGGAGCTGGGAGGATGCCTGCTTTCTGCAGAGCTCCACGCAGAAGGGGCTCAAGCATGCAGACTCCAAAGCTTCTTGGGAACAAAGGCACAGGACCCCCAGGGGCTGCAGGGTGGTGCTGTGTGCCACCCATGGCCATCAGCTGCTGTGCCACCCGCCAGCTCCTGAGCACGGGCTCAGCAACAGCACTTGGATCATCCGTGCCAGGATGATTCTGCAGAGCTTTTGGTTCACAGGATCTGGGGGTTCCCTTCTCCTGTGCTGTTGGAGAAGTGAAGGCAGCCCACAGCCTGCAGCAGGGAGATCTGCACTGGAGGGAGAAGAAAATAAGCAGCAGAGCCACTCTCACACATCAGTAATAACAGCTCCTTGGTGAGCAAAAGCAAGAGGAAAACCAAAACCAAGAATGAAAGGAACGGAGAAGGTGAAAATTTCTTCCCTCTTAAGCAAGAGTATCGCTGCTAATGCTGCTCACAAGGATAATTTTAAGCAGCTGGGTAGACTCAAAGCACCAGCTTTCTGCCCCTATGGAAACCAGTGTGTGATTTACCCCGCGTCCAGCAGCCCCCACACGTTTCAGCCATGTCCTCAGCTGCTCCCCAGCTAAACTTAACCCAACCCATGCAGCACAAGGCTGTGTCACACCAGCTCCCAGCCCTGCAGCACCTCCACCTCTCCTCGCTGTGATGCCACTGAAGGGTCTGATGAAAAATGTTCCTTTTCTCCTAAGCGTAATGTTACCAAATAGAGGCTCATAGAAAGACCCCCTCCTTCACTAAGAAACAAACAGAGCATCCCGCTGATTGCCAGGGGAGGTTTGAGCACGCCACCACCTCAGGCTCCAAAAGCAGAAGGCCAATTAAAAAAAAAAACCCTTTTGCATTTATTATTATGTAAAATCCGATGCTCTTTAGGGCAATCTCGTGATTATGAAGGGGTCAGGGGAACTGATTTATGATTAGAGAGCTCTTGGCATCGGCAATATTGTATATGTTTTAATTTTGAACCTTAATAATCCATCCAATATGCAGCACTTGATCATGACACTCATTTCTCACATATAATTTTCCAAGACTCTGCACGGACACCTTCACCTCCTCTCTCTCACACTGAAATCCAGCACCTTGGGCTGGGGCTGAGCTGAGCCCCGTTGCTGGGGGGCCCAATGGGGGGATGCAGGAAACCCACCCTGCCCTCTCTGATGGGATTCCCCACACAAAGCCCCACCTGCCCTCCTCACCCCGGCCCATCTCTGCTCCTTCTCCCATCCGAGGTGTTTATCTAATTGTTTTCCCCACTCCTCAGTGGCAGCGCTTCCCCGCCATTAAACCCTGCCATCCGCGCTCTGACTGCGTAATTTAAAGCTATAGTTAAATTATGACTTCTCTGAACCTGTTGTGGCACTGACGCATAACCCTAATTAAATGATCACATCCATTCTAAAGCCAGTCTTTTCTCCCCTCAAACGTTAATTACAACATAAGAGGCTTTAATGGCTCGCCTCACCTCCAGCTCCTCGAAAGAAAGGTCATGCGATTAATTTTCGTCATTAATCTTTTCCCAATGTGGACATTGTGCTGTCACTGGAGCCTATTAAACCCCCTTTGTCCCCCTCCCCTTCTTCTCCCTTCTCTCCCCTTCTTTCCTCCCCCCCATCCCTAAGTGAACGAGAGAACAAAAATATTTAAGCTTCACTTTGGCTCTGGTGCTACTTCAGGTGAGCAGGGCTGGGGATGGTGGATAGGATAGGAGATGTCCTGCATCCCACATCTCACATCCAACACTTCATGCCCTGCGTCCCACGTTCCATGTTCCGCATCCCAAGTCCCATCTCCAGCATCCGATGTCCTGCATCCCATGTTCCATGTCCCACATTCCACATCCCATGTCCTATGTCCCATGACTGATATCCCGCGTCCTACATCTCACATCCTTTGTTCTGTGTTCCACATTTCATGTCCTACGTCTCCCATTCCACATCCTGTGGCCCGTGTCCAACATTTCATGTTCTATGTTCCATGTCATGTGTCCAGCATCCCACATCCTATGTCACGTGTCCCACCTCCCAGTTTTCACATCCCATGTCCTGTGTCCCATGTTCCATGTCCCTCGTTCAACATCCCATGTCCTATGCCCCAGGTCCCACATTCCATGTTCAACACCCCATGTCCTACACTTCATGTTCCACATCGCACATCCCATACCCCTTGTCCTATGTTCCATGTCCCATATCTCCCATTCCACATTCCACACCTCAGGCCCCACATTCTACATTCAGTTCTGCACGTTCCATGTCCTACATCCCATGGCTCACATCCCACACACCACGTTCAGCATCGCGTCCTATGTCCCACGTCCCCAAATACCACACTCAGCATGCCACATCCCACATCCCATGTCCAGCATCCCGTGTCCTGCATCCCATAACCCACATGCCACATCCAGCATCCCATGTCCTGTGGACAACGTTCCAAATACAGTGTTCAACATCCCATGTTCCATGTCCCACATCACACATCCCATATCCCGTGTCCTACGTTCCATATTCCACGTCCCACATCCCAAATCACACATCCCATGTCCAGCATCCCACGTCCTACATCTCACGTCCCACATGCCGCGTTCAGCATCCCATATCCTACATCCCACACCTCAAATACCACGTTCAGCATCCTACATCCTACGTTCGATGTCCAGCATCCCACATCCTGCATCCCATGTCCCGCATCCCATCTCCCACATCCCATCAGCACCAACCCAAGAGCAACCCAAGGACAAATACAATTTTGGGGTGCTGGGGACTCCCTTGAGTGCAGCAGAGCAAAGCCGACACCTTGGTAGCGGAGCTGTGCACCCAGCCCTGGCAGAGGGCCTGCAGCAAGGCCCCCTTTTTTCCCCCTTCCAGAGGAAATGGGCGTTTTTCCTAAACTCCACAAAATTCCTCCAGCTTGTTAATCCCCCAGCTCTGGGCGCAGGTCCTGTTTCTCCCTGCCTGCACCATGCGAGTGGGAGCGCAGCGCACGTTTTGCTCATTTGCAGTATTGTTTCAGCTGAAACGAAGGCCCTGAATAATTCCCTTCTCTGTGGGGTGACGTAAGGGAGGAACGAGCTGCTCCTCAGGGCTGGGGGTTGGGGGGCGCTGGCAGCGAATGTAGCACTCTTGGAAACGGCCAATTTGAGCAACAGGAAAAAAAATGAGCCCTGGGACGTGGCGGCCGTGAGGTCCGAGCATCACTGCTGTGTGCCCCACTTTGAGGGGCCGAGCGCTCCTGGAGGGTCTGACCCACTTCCCTGCCAGTCGCTGACATCCTTCTGCCTGTTCCCAAGGACGAGGACTCGTGGGGGAAAATCCTGGAGTGTTTTAATAAAGAGGAGACAGATGGCAGTCACCTCGCTGGGTAAATATCTGAGCGGAAAGTGGTCCAGCGCTGCGGGGATGAAGATGGATTGCGAGAGATGCGCTGATCCTGCTCTGACCAGGATCTCTCCTTCTATGCACCTCTGCTGCTCCTTTGTGCCCTTGATGGTCTTGCAGGGTTTGGGATCCGCAGGAGCTCCAGCCCCATCCTGCACAGGGGCTCCATCTGTGCCTGACGTTGCCCAGGAGGAGTGGGGCACCCAGCGCTGGGTTTGGGGATCTGTGCGTTCCTCGTGGGCGCAGGGCTGGGTGCTGAGCCCAGGGGGCCTGC
This sequence comes from Lagopus leucura, assembly GCF_019238085.1. Classification (NCBI taxonomy): domain Eukaryota; kingdom Metazoa; phylum Chordata; class Aves; order Galliformes; family Phasianidae; genus Lagopus; species Lagopus leucura. The sequence goes on from NW_024962290.1 coordinate 505,186, forward strand.
AGGCTGCAGCCATGAAAAATGCGAATGTCTGCTCTTTGTGAGCCTGTCAGTCTCCATTCAGAGGGGTAAAAGTCGCAGAAATGGATGGTGAACAGGCTCAGGAATGGGAAGCAAGGCAGTGCCCTTCCCTGGGCAGCCTTCCCTGGGAGCCCCGTCCCATCGCAGCCCCGCTGTGGGTAAGCAGGGGATGCTCAGTGCTCATCCAGGGGTGGAAGATGTTCTGGGGCTCTGTGGTTGGTGGGGAACGCACAGAACTGGGCCAGGAGAGCCATGTGCTGATGCTGAGGGCACAGATGGGCTCTGCTGAGGCTGCACTGAGCTCCGCAGTGCCATCCCCATACAAAGGTGTGAAGAAAGGGATTGAACCCCTGGGCTCTTCCTTGTTGCAGACTCTCAGGTGGATGGGAGACGTGCAGGCAGCAGAGTCCCAGCAAGGAGGTGGGGGCTGAGGGGCGGTGACGTCCAAAGGCTGATTCTGTGCTGTGCTGTGATTGGGGTGGGGGCTGTGCTCCCCTTGGGCCCCTGGGCAGGCAGCTGTTGGCCCGCTCAGGGGAAGCCCTTCTGCTGTGAGCCAGGTACGTTCCTTCTCCCCTAACACAGACAGCACGGGGAAAGAGAAACCCCTCCAGAGAGATTTGAGACCGGATTTCATTCAGAACACCAACCACCGTCACAGTTAGTTTTTGGGATCCAGGCAGAGGCGCCAGCAGTGCTGTCTCACGGGCACAGGGCAATGCTTCCCCAGCCTGTGTGCCACAAACGGCTGCCTGGGGACTGACATCCTCCTGCTGAGATGGCAGTGCCACTCCAAAGGCACACTGGGACTTGTGGCACCCCAGGTGCTGGACGCTCTGTGCTCACAGCTCAGCTGGTCATTATGGCTCTTCCCAGCCCTGAGAGGCAGCAGCAATGGCATCCTGCAGGATTTAACAGCAGTGCAGCACCTGGCCCAGCTCCAAAGGGACCCACGTGTGGTTCCGTGTCCCCGTGGGCATTTAGGAACAGCGATTTAGGAATCACGACGCATTCATCTCCTCTCTAACCACGAGCCAAAGTTGTGGGACAGAAGCAGCCAGCGGGGAGACCCACGGGCTATGGCACGTTCCCCACCCCACAAACCCCCTCTGACCCACAGCATGGGCTGCAGCACAGCCCGAGGCGCACACAGCACTGCCTGGGGTCCCACTCCTGCCCAGACCCCATTGTGCCGGAGGGGGCAGAGCCCCATGGCACCTCACCGCCCGCCCTGGGCACCCGCTGCTTTTTTTCCCTTTGTCCCAAGGACGTTGGGGACATCACGTCCGCAGTGCTCTGTGTAGCAGGATAATAATAATTAATAACCATTAGCAACAATAAGGATAATACCAGCACCAGGCCGGACTGACTGTGCAGAAGAGACACTTTTTTTTTTTTTTCCCCTCCACTTTAATGAAAACAATGATTTGACTTTGAAGAAAGTGACTTTTTTTTTTTAAGTGAAAGCTGAATCCTCTCCCCTGCCCCCCCCCCCCGCTTTCCTCGCCCCCTCCCTCCTTTTTTTTTTCTTTTTTTTTTTTTTAACTCTCCTTTTTTCTCTTTCTTTTAATACTCTGCGTTCTATCATGCAAATCCCCTTTCAAATTATGAGAGTATTAGAGCCATCAGCGGTAATGTCACCGCCACAAAATGAGAGCAGGGACTTAAGCACCTAACGAACAATGAAATGTGCGAGCCCTGGGACAGGACAATTAAGAACTGGGCTTAGCCAGCCAGGGAAATTTATTGCTATCAAATCCATATTTCTATTTTCCCCCTGAACAGTAACCTATTTGAATATGATTAAAGGGTTTCATTAGAGCCGGGAGAAAGGCCCCGTGTCCCGCCGTTCCCCGTGAGCTCACAAACACAGCGGGAGGGGGATGGGGGGCAGAGGGACGGGATGGGGTCAGTGGGATGGGATGGGATGGGATGGGATGGGATGGGATGGGATGGGATGGGATGGGATGGGATGGGATGGGATGGGGTGGGATGGGATGAATGGGATGAATGGGATAGGATGGGATGGGATGGGATGGGATGGGATGGGATGGGATGGGATGGGATGGGATGGGATGGGATGGGATG